>NC_060282.1:10269310-10543838 GCF_021613505.1 Equus quagga
CCTATGGGGTCCCCGAGATTCCAGTGTGCCGCAGTCCCCCCACCCCGGTGGGTCCCCGAGATTCCAGTGTGCCGCAGTCCCCCCACCCTGGTGGGTCCCCGAGATTCCAGTGTGCCGCAGTCCCCCCAACCCAGCAAGTCCCCAAGATTCAAGTGTGCTGCAGTCCCTCCACCCCAGCGGGTCCCCAATATTCCAGTGTCCCGCAGTCCCCCCACCCTGGTGGGTCCCCGAGATTCCAGTGTGCCGCAGTCCCCCCACCCCGGTGGGTCCCCGAGATTCCAGTGTCCTGCAGTGCCCCCACCCCGGCGGGTCCCCGAGATTCAAGTGTGCTGCAGTCTGCCCATTATAGTGGGTCCCTGAGATGTTTGCCTCTTCTGGATGCCCCCTAATTGTCCTGGTTCATGGAGAATAACGTAGTTCATGGAAACATTAACTTAATTGGACTGGAGGGCCTAGTTTAAGATTCAGAAGAGTGTGAATAAATTTACATTTAAAAATAAAGTTAACTGACGCAAAATCTATATTAAAAGAACAATAGAAATGCAAGGCAAAGAATTGCCTGCAGTTCCATCTTCTAAATAAATTTGTCCATCTGGTCTTTCAGAGCTTGTCCATAAATGGCTATTTAAGTTTCTATGTATTTCCAGTAACGTTTTAAATAAACAGAACTTAACGTCCTGCATTTTTCTTTCGTGTTATTCTGTGAGTCTTTTCCTCTTTGCTCCATTTCTTTTCCTCCTATCCCTCCCCCTTCAAGAGAGTGATCGTTAACAAGCTGAGGTCAACCCCACCAGAACTTTCTTTATCTTTGACAGTCATATAAAGCATTTCTGCAAATGTAGGATTTGGAGTCTTTTTAAAAGCAAAAATGGGTGTGTATTTTATGTATTTGTTCTTGCTAAACACACCGTCAGCACTTTTCTATCACTTTTTAGATCAGTAGGTAAAGAGCGGACACAGTTTTTAATAGCAGCAAAATATTTCTTAGTGTTGCTGTTACCACAATTGATCCAGTCATTCCTCCACTGGTGGGCGTTCAGGACGGTTCCGAGGTTTCGCCACTACAGATAATGCCTGCTGGACGTCCTTTTATGTAGATCCTTATGTACTGGTATTTTTATTTCTATAGAATAGATTCTACTTGACATTTTAAAAATTATAATTTAACTAAAGCAGAAACTGTATACACAAATCGAGAATTGACAGTAATCTGAGTAAATCATGCATAGAATAGACTCATGTAAATATTCATGGATATTTCCTGAAAAGGAGTTCCTTTTTTCCCCCATTCAAATTATCCGGCAAATTGTCTTGGTCACATTTTTGCCTTACAGATATAGATACAACCGCACAGAAATCTGGCTTGATTGTCCATTCCCAGCGTAGAATTAAAAGAGTGGACTTCATAACAGTGAATTGTTGATGTATTCACAAATATCTGATTAATTTTTCTTAAACTGTTTCACCAAAATATTAATTACTTTTACGTTCTCTTTATTTTTCCCTCTTCCCGTTGCCCCTGTTCCCACCCACCCCCAATCTTAAGTGACAAAAAGAAGAAAGTGAAACCAGCCAGGACCTTGATAACTGAAGACTGGAAAGCCCTGAATGTAAATGAGCCCAAGTATGTGAGGCCAGATAGAGGCTTGAAGAAGCACATTTTGTGCTATTGGTCGTTATAATTATGGTTTGCTCTGTGGGGAAGGTATCTGACTGCACTTAACAAGCTCGATGAGTCTAATAAGAATGTCATTTTGTGCATATTTGAAAGCAAAGCATCTATTATATTTTCAAGTACATAACATTATGTTTCATTTTCTTGGCATCCAGAAAATGATCTTGACATATGGAAATCTCACTTATTTATGTATCCCCTGAGACTTTGGTTGGACTATATACAATCTTATGCCTGAAAATTGCCAGTGCATGATTATTGTGTTTATTAATATTTGAAGCTCTGCCGTGAACAAGCCAGCTGAGAATGCTGATATGTGCCCTATCCATCTACCTTATGCTCTGGAGAGATCTACAAAGCAGGCAGAAGCTAAGGAAAGAAATTCACATAAATACCTCCATGAAGTTAAAGAGAGGAAAAATATCCAAACTGGAAATCCTCAAGTATAGTAATACCTGATCTACCCTATCTGGCTGTCTTTAAAATTTGAAAATAGAAAGCAGGCAAGAGAAAGCCTTTTGCAGCCAAAATACAGACCAAAAAGGCTGTGGACTAAATCTTGTTCACTTCATTTCATTACTCAAAACCTGTTTACTTTCGTCACCTCCCTCGCTCTGCCATTACCATGGTAAAGGAACTGTCCTGAGTCATTCCCGGGCATCATTTACTTCATCTTCACAGCAGTGTCGTGTGATAGGCAACGTTTCTTTTTACAGGTCCAAAACCTGAGCTTCAAAGAGGTGAAGCGACTTGCTCAAGTTCATCTAGTCCATAGGTGGTGTGTCCGACTTGCCCGTGCCAGCCCAGTTCTAGGCATTTCCATGATCAAGTTTATAATCTCTCCCCTCCTATACGCTCACAGCTTCTTTATCCAGCAGGCAGGATTGCAGCCCAAGACCTGAGGCCGGGCACTGCGGGCACAGCAGTGACTGTCCCAGGCTTCTGCCTTCATGGAGCTTAGCAATCTAGTGGGCAGACCGTCCTTCTTCAGCCTACAACAGGGCTGCACGTGTCCTCTGGTAGGACCATCACTCCTCTCGCCACACTGACCACTTACCTGACCCCAAACCAATTCTGTTTAGGGGGATTCTCTGAAGAGCTGATCACCCACCACCCCCTCCTCCTACCGCCTACTTCTATCAAGGAGGTCATCTGTCATCCTCCAGAATTTTATCCTCGTGTGGCTCTGTACCCCTCCTAATCCAGCTCATTCTCTCCCCGCTCCCTGAGCCCTGTCCCTTCCATGTGCCCGCTGGAGCTTGTGCTTTGTCAACAAAACCCATAGCCTCACCTTTTCTCTCAATGTCCCTTCTAGCTTCCTTCGCTAATGGAAACTGCTAAGGATTCTGCTTCTCCTGCTGCCCTCTTGATTCTTCCCCACCACCTACACCACGAGGAATTTCCACCTCATAGCTGCTTTCAGACCATTTCTCCTTCCCTGAGAATCCCCAGCTCTCTGAAGCCCAGGCCATCTAGATATGCCACCTCCACTCCTTATTACGGTCATCTGCCTACCTCCTGATCGACCGCCCCTCTCAAGTCCTTGAAGATCTTAGCTCCCAGACCAGTGTCTTTCTCTCTGCCTCTCCTGCCATCATCAGGCTTGTCACCTCATCTTACGTATAGATGATACAGCAAAGCCCTGGCCTCTCCATCCCTCGACCCCCTCACCTCCAGCCATCTTCTCCTCCACCTCCACCCCCTCTCCCAATCCACTTTCATTCTTAGATTTGCCATCGTCAGTATCTCTTCCACCTCCAGAATCTTCCCTGCAGGTGTCTCATGAGCGCTATCTCCTGTGTTCCTGGGGAACTCCCTCCACCCCAGCAGTCACAGGCCCCACTAAGACCATGGATCAGTTCAGTCCACTGTTTCTCTTACTGCCCCCACCTGTCTTGTTCTCACCTTCCATCACCCTGCTTTGGTTTTATAGTTCATCACAGAAAACATGCCTTGGCGTATACCTTCCACTCTCTTGTCCTTCTTTCCTTCCATCATCCTCACTTCACAAAACCCCAACCCTGCTTGAATAAACGTGCCTCCACTCCTGAGCTTGCCCTCATACTCGGCCAGAGGAAAACATTCAACTCTCCTTGCTGGTCCTACTGTAAATTTGTGACCACAGATCTGAGGTGCATTTCTGGCAACGTTACTGTATCTTCCTGGGCAGTTTATTCTCCCACTCGCCTCTAGGCTACCTTCACACCATGTCCTCAGTCTTTACCTCCAGCAACACCTTACACTTCTGTAGCCTTAGCTCAGAACCTTGTTTCTTATTCCACTGAGAAAACATAAGAAATTTTCTCACCCACCAACACTAATTTACCAATGTACCTGGACCTGTAGCACATACTCGCTTCTCTCCTGCTGTGGGTGAGCTTTCTATCTGGAGTCACTCTCTCTGCTGGTGTACTGATCCCACCCCTCCTGCTACAGGACTTGCCTTCTGCAATTATCCCTTCTCTGCTGTGTCCGTTCTGTCTGCTCTACCAGATCAATCACATCAGTATACAAATGTATTGTAATCTCTTCCATCTTAACAGAAAATAAGACCAAGAAACATCTCTTTTCCCAGTTTCCTGTCTAGCTACAGCCCTGTTTCTCCACCCCCACTTAATAGTCAAAGTTCTCAATGGAGGCGTCTGTCCTCAGTCACCAATTCCTCACTTCGCATTCCTTCTTGAAACCATTCTGCATATTCCATCATCCTGAAATTTCTTCTTCTTCTTCTTCTTCTTCTTTTTTTTTTGCTGAGGAAGATTTGCCCTGAGCTAACATCTGTTGCTAATCTTCCTCTTTTTGTACGTGAGCTGCCACCACAGCATGGCCACTGACAGACAAATGGTGTAAGTCCACGCCCAGGAACCAAACCCGGGCTGCCAAAGTGGAGCACACCAAACTGAAGCACTAGGCCACCGCGGCTGGCCCTGAAACGTCTTTAGTCACCTCATTTTTCTATTCTGTGTTCACAGCATTTCTGTATTCAGCCACATCATTTCATATATCAGTCCCCATCTACCTGATCTTGCAAACTTGACCACATTGATCATTACCTTCCTCCTTGAAGAAATTTCTTCCCTCTGCTTCTGACTCTTCAGCCGTCCTACCTGCACGTCTTCTTACGCTTTGCCGGGTCCTTGTTGTCTTGTCTCCTGATTGCTCTGGGGCCAACTCCTCAGCTGTCTTCTCCTTTCACATTCGCTCTGTGGGAATCTCACCAAATCCCGGGGCTTTAAACACCATCTTTATGTTACTCACAACCAGACCCAGCCTCTTCCCTGAGCTGAAGACTCGTATATTCAGTTAGCTGTTTGACGTCACTGTGTGGATATAAAATAGGTATCAGAAACTTCTCATGACTGAAACAGAAGTCCTAATTTCTGTCCCCACCACCACCGTCCACCATAACGTGCTTGTCCCCTGGTGTCTTCTGTCTCGGTAGTGAGCATCCACCCTCTTATTAAGACCAAAAACTGTGGCTTCATCCTTGGTTCTTTTCTCTCTCGTGTTATGAGTGAGCCCTATGAGCTCTTCCTTCAGTATTACCAGAATCCAGCCACTTCTCATTAACTCCATCTCCACCACCTTAGAGCAAGTCAGCTCCCTCTTGCCTGGACAATTGCAGTAGCTTGTTGAGTAGTCTCTATGGTTCATGCCTCTGCCTCCTATAATCTCTTCTACCCAGAAGAATAAAGGAGAAGGAAGGGAGGAAGTGCACACACTCTTTCTCTTATGGAAAATTCCTGGAACACACCATGCAACACTGTCCTTCACAGAACTAAATCACATGACTTTATCTGGCTGCAAGGGAGGCTAGGAAATGTAGTCTTTATTCTGCATCACCACGTGCCAGTTAAAATCAGGCGTCCTATTACTATGATGCAGGGGGAGCAGATGGTGGGGAATGACCAGCAATCTCTGCCATAAAAAACCTTTCAATTAATATATGAAGGGAGAGTTAAGTTGAATGGCTGGAAAACTGGGGAATAAGCAATCAAGGAAGTGGGGATAGCACATTTAAAGCTCCTGAGATGAGATCAAGAATGCGGGGGTAATTTGAGCAACTGGAGAAGTCCCGCATGGCTGGATCGTGGAAAGCGATGAGAATGCCTGCCGCAAGCAGACCTACTGCTGACAGCCAGTTCTATGGCTAATTTTACATTTTTCCAGACAATTTATCCTGCATTCTTTAATCTTGTTGGGTTATAAGTGAAGTGCTCAAAATAAAATTGACCAAGCCATTCTGAATAGTATGGTGACATTCTGGAAGTTATGCCTAGGACTCCTCCTCAGGGTATAGCTAAAAGACTAGGGCTTTGGAATTCTGCCTCTCCACACATATGGCCTCATTCCCCACTGTGTCAACCTCTCTGAGCCTCCATTTTTTCATCTACAAAATGGAGGTGATAGATAATGAATGGGCAGTGTCTCAGCATCTTGCAGGTCGATGGAAAGGTCAACAATGAAAGGAAAAGAAAAAAGATGTCAAGGAAAGAGAAGGAAGACAGGACTGTTTAAAACTTAAGGAATAGAATGCTGGATAAGGGGAGGCAAACACAACCTTTACTTCTTCATAAATAATTCCAGTGTTTTGGTTTGCTTCTAGCAGACTCGAACAAAATGGAAAAGAAAATTTTAACTACCAGATGTCTCTGTCTCTGCACCAGTGCAGATTTTCTGTGTGTAATTTGCCCTAAGATCATCACTTTTAAACAATGTAAACAGCGATAATTTATGAATATAGTGTAGGTTTCTAATGAAATTTTTAAATTAACATAGACATTTATTGTCCAGCTACCAAAATAGGTTTGTCATTGGAGATTATTATATAAGTATTATCAAATTTATTTTTGATAGTGGGATAGTTTATCTGTACAGTATTGCTAAAGACATCATCGTTTTTTCCCCAAATGGATTATTCCTTAGACTTGACTTCTCTTTGAAAGATGATGAAAAGCGTAAGCAGATCGTCCTGGACCTAGGCGTGTACAGGTGAGCATGTTTTATTATGGATGTATTTAATGGCATTTCTTTCTGTTTTCCTTCTCAACTGCAATCTCTTCAGTTCTAAAGCGTGAACAGCAGCCTCTTTATTGCCAGCAGACACTTCTTCCCATGGTGCATCCCACATCATGACGGTTTCTCCTCCACACTTCATTCCCATGGGCGGGAGTGACAGGGGTGTCCTGCCTGCCCCTCATCACCACACCCTAACTGTTGCTCTCTCCTCCCTGAATCTCCACGGCTGTGACTCACACCATCCACCTCTGTCACCTTCTACCCTTCCTGGCTGAAGTCACTCAGCGACGCCAGGCCAGTCTGCCTCATTCCTTGAAGATTTTACGTTCTGGCTCACAGTCCTTCAACTTGTGATGATTTCAGTATCCACTTGCAGGATCTTTCTGCTTCTCCACCCCTTTCAGACCCACTGATGCCTCAGGACTTTTGCACGTGTGCTTCCCTCTGCCTGTACCACCCTCACTCTCGGTGTCCGTGGGGCCTGTTGCCTCATGTCCTTCAGGCCTCTGTTCAGATGTCCTGGATGATAGAGGCCTCTCTGCCCCTCCCTGCCCCTACCCCCCAGGTAACAGTACCTACTGCTGCGCAGCGCTTCCTCCCACCTCGCTCTGCTCTCTGATTTCTACCTGGCAAACTATAAATTTGCTTGCATTTTTTAAACTTTGTAGTTGAGGCAGGCACTTTATTTTGTTTGTTCCTTTCTCCTTAAATCTCCAGCACCTAAAACGGTGCCTAGCCCCTGGGAGGAGCTCAGTTAGTACAGGAATGAATGAATGAATGAATGAATGAATGCATACTGATGATGGGAGTCAACTGACATTTACATGCACGGATTATAATGAAAAGCCTTCCTCTTTTTAAGGGCTTTTTTCCCCATGCTCTATCTTATTTAATCTCTCAATGACTCGGTGAAGTAGGAGGAGTGTTATCCTGGAGTTACCCGAGGGGTGTGAGTCTTGTCATAGTAAACACAGTAATCAGTGACGCCAGTTGAACCCTCAGGCCTAGGTCCAACTTCGTTTTTTTAATTGCGGTGAAATACACATAACTTAAAATTCACCATTTCAACCATTTCGTGTGTACAACTCAGGGACACTTAGTAAATTCAGAGTGTTGTGCAACTATTACCACCATCTGCTCCCCGGGAATTTTCGTCACCCCCAAAGGAAAGCTCAGACCCGTTAAATAGTCACGCCTCGTTTCCACCTTCCTGGGGCAAATGCTGATCTGCTTTTTGTCTGTAGGTTTGACTCTTCTGGATATTTTCTGGAAACGGGATTGTATGTGGCCTTTTTGTCTGGCTTCTTTCACTTAGGATGGTGTCTTCAGGGTTCCTCGATGTTGAAGCATGCAGCAGAATTTCCTTTCTTTTCATGGCCAAATAATATTCCATTGTGTGGCTAGACTCCGTTTTTGTTTGTCCGTTCACCGGCTGCTGGGCATTTGGGTTGTTTCCCCCTTGGCTGTTGTGAATAGGGGCCGGCTCTTCGTGCGGTCCCTTCTCTTCCCCTGGGCTGCTCTCTCATGCTTCCTCTCAATTCTTCTGCCCGTGGACTGCCAGGCCACCTACCTGTAAGGAGCTTCCAGCTCTTCTCCGGCTGACTTCATGCCCTCTGTTCCTCCAGGTCCCCAAGCTGCCCTTTCCATTGGTTTTCAGTTAAACTTTCTCTGTTTCATCCTTTTAAGTCCTTTCCGTGGTTAGACCTCATTTCTAGAGTTTAATCAATGTGCACCCCTTTCTCTTGTTTAGCTCTGTTGGCTCCTTCACATTCCGTCCTCAAGTGAAAGCTTTCCTCATCCCCCCACGCTTGTACATTTTCAAGGAGTGGTGATATTTCTGCTGCCTAGGGAGTAAAACACTTCTATTCCCATGATTGTCTGAACTACTACATTAAAATTTCTTGTTATCTTCATTGGCACATGGATATGTATATGAAAGTTAGGTTCATTCGTTCATGTATGCTGCCTGCCTTTATTCCGCAGATATCTATAGAATCCCTACTATGTGCTGGGCCCTGGAGACTAACTGGCGTGTTCTGAATGCAGTCACTGCTCTGTAGCTTATGACCCAGTGGGGGAGGCAGACAATAAGCAGGCAGGCATCTAATGAGTAATTAGTTACAAAGGGGCAAGAGTGTTGTGCAGGAGAGGAACAGAGATCAGGGGTAGAGAACAACGGTGTGTGGAGGCTGGTGGCTGGTGGTATAACGGGTGGTTAGGGAAGGGCGGCGACACGGGCGCTGAAATTGAAGGATGAGAAGTAGCGAGCTCTGCAAAGAGCTGGCAAGGGATTGTTTTAGGCAGAGAAAAGCAGCACATGCAAAGACACTGTAGGTAGGGGCGGATGAACTTTAGGAGGCCCTCAGCGTGGAAAAGGATATGTAATCCACGAACATGGTAGATATTAAACATGAAGTTGTAGGAAACCTTCACTCTACTTTTTGGGTTTTTTTTTTTTGAAGATTGGCCCTGAGCTAACATCTGTTGCCAATCTTCCTTTTTTTTCCTTTCTCCCCAAAGCCCCAGTACATAGCTGTATATCATAGTTGTAAGTCCTCCTGGTTGCACTCTGTGAGCTGCCACAGCATCTCCTCGTCATCACAGCATGGCTTGATGAGCGGTGCTAGGTCCGCCACCAGGATCTGAACCAGCGAACCCCGTGCCACTGAAACGGAGCGCGCGAACTTAACCGCTACGCCACGGGGCTGGCCTCTTGACTCTACTTATTATTATTATAAAAATTTTTATTAAATAAAATATAACAATGCTTTATTAACACTAACTCGTACTAGGCACTAGGCACATGTCTTCACAGCCATCTTAGGGGATAGGCACTGTTTGTACCCTCATTGTACAGATGAGGAAACTGAGGCTTAGCGAGGTTAAGAGACGTGGTCCCAGGTGATAAAGCAGGCGGGGGTGGAATCACTCCTCACAAGGCTGTGTGGCTGACACCCGTGCCTGTAACCCCAGCGTTATCCCATCTGCCTTAATGTTCATGATTTTGGAAACATCGCTGCATTTTTGCATGTTCACAATCAATATTTAACACGTATAAACATAATTATTTGGCTAAACTTCTTATTGTAACAAGGGATGTGAAGTCTGAATCTTCCGTTTGCTTGCGAAGTGGAGGAGAATCATTGCCGCCTGATCCCGGAGTCAGGGGCATAGATGGGGGGCTTTGCTTGTTCAGCAGAAAGTGCCTCCAAGGAGAGAGGCGAATGGTCCTTCAGGAGAGACGGGGTCAGGGCAGCTGTGGAACCGCTGCAGGGGCTGGAGAGCAGCTAAGGAAGCAGGGGCTGGTGCTTGCAGGCCCCCCGCATTCAGCCTTCCTGGCTGTTCAAGGCAGTCTTAGGGGCTTAAAATAAAATATTCAGGAAAGAACGTGACAAACTGGTTTTTGCAAACCTCTGGTGTTTCAGGCTGCAGATATTTTTGGGTTAGGGGCAATCAATGTTAAGTGCGCTTATGGGTCTAAAAATGAAATTGCTGATATATTGAATTTCCTTTGGTCTGGGGATCAATTTAAGACAAATTTTTTTAAGACCTGTTTAGCATGAAAATTGTCAACTTTCCTCATTTAAAACGGTCCCGTAAGTGTGACTGTGTATTTGCATTTCTTTAAACCTGATGTTTTGGAACGCGCTAAGATTTGGTGTGTTTAATTTCGAAGGTATCTGGATACGTCTTTGATCGACGTTGATGTGCAGCCAACGTACGTGCGAGTGCTCGTCAAGGGGAAGGTGGGCATCGCCCTGTGGGACTGCTACAGTTTAAAGCCAAGCCCTGGCCAAGCCAGGTGGCTGCCGAACTTTGTAAAGTAATACTAAAACAGAAAAAGAGGAACCCAATCGGAGAGTTATTTTTTAGGCACGTGATTTTATACCGTGGGAGTGGTACTCAGCGGGAATGGTTGCAGACTATTGTATGCTTTGATAAAATGAATATTTTTAACCCTCATCTATTGTGTTAGTACTTTTCCCAAAGCTGATAAGGTGATCATATTTATGGTAGCCTATGCTTTAATTATATTTAAATAATAGGTTCATCATAAATTGTCAATATTTCATTCATACCAACTATAATTTTATTTTTGAAATAGTGCTTTTTGCTAATCCTAAGCATTCCTATGCGATAGCTTGAAGACTTTAAAATGGAAGTAAGTTGATGTTTTATCTATAAATCCTTTATCAGCCATGTTAACATAAATGGACCCATGAGTGTTTCATTGTTGGTGATTGATGACCGTTCTTTAGACTATTCATTAAAATAGGTAAAATAGTTCAGGCATATATTATTTTTTATTATATTATTATAATATATTATTTTTTTTCCTGATGAGTGTAAGCACATTTTTTAAAAATTGAATGGTAGATCTTAAATTTGTCGCAAAAGTGCTGTGTAAGGCAGCGCTCTCATGTGATACGCACTCACCCTCCGTGCATCCCTGGTTGTTTTCAGCCATTTCAGCTTGTCCTTCCTGCAGAAGTCAAACCTGATAGCAGCTCTGCTAAAAGATCCCAGACCACAGGGCATTTGGTGATTTGCATGCCCAAGGTAGGTAACGTCTTTCGCATCAATTTCAAGTTGGTTTCTGAAGGAACTTGACCTGTCAGGGCTAATGATGCCTTCTGGTCAAGGTTCTTTTGGTGGAGAGAACCAGAAAATCTACTCACACCAGGTCAGTTAGAAGAACAAAGGCCTGTGAGAACCAAGATCTGAGACTAGGCTGTGGTCGGTCCTGTGGTGGCTCATCCTGGTGTGGCTTCCCCAGTAGTGCTTGTCTCTGCAGCCTTCTCCTTCCTCTGCAGACCACAGCGTGGGTGGGAGTTGGGGTTCCTAAATTGCATGTTTTTTCCCAGTGGCGCAGGTCCCGTTGAGCATGTCCACCACGTGGTGATCAGTACTCTCCATACAAATAACTTCAAGAGGAGATGTGGTAGGCCTTGAATCTTTAAAAAAAATTGAGTTCCAAATATTGACTCACTAATTTTGTGATTTGGGGCAAGTTACTAACCTTTCTAGGCCTCTGTTTCCTAATATCACTCTTAAGAGAGATAATGCACATAAAATTCATGTTATAGTGAGCACTCAATAAATATTGCTGGTATTATTTTTCATATTATTTTTATGATATGGACCAGATATCATTTTAACTAAACTCCTTTTGTCTCTTTGCGTGGGGGGTGGTATATACGTATTTTTGATATGGCACGGGGTCAGTTTGATTCAGTTCAGTTCAGCAAGCATTTGTTGAGTGCCTACACAGTACCAGTTGCTGACTAAACAAGAGTAAGAAACTTCAGGTCATTAATGAGCTCAAAACTAGTAGAAGAGACAAGACTATAAGCAAATAATTGCACTCTAGTCTGACAAAGCCAATAGGGAATTATGTACTAGAAATAGCGAAGAGACTGACTCCAACCAGCGAGGAGGAAATGTGGGACCATGATCCTGCAGCGTGAGTAGAGTGGAGAAGAGGAATGCTGTGTGGCAGGGAGGCAGGAAGTGAGAGGCACAGTCTGTGAGTGGAAAGTGGTTCTTTGTGGCTGCAGCAGAGGACAAATGTGAGGATGTGGAGGAACAGGAAGCTGGACAGTACACAGGAGAAAGTTCGTGGATGACCTTAGACAGAAACACCACTCTTGATGCAATGTGGCATTGGGGATGTATCAGGGATACCAGAGAGGCAGCAAGCAGATATATCAAGGTGGAAAAATGGTAAAGGTATGAATTATAATTGCATTCTTTACTGTTTAATGAGTGCATACTGGAAGCCAGGGATGGTTCCAGCTACTGAATGAACCAAGATCTCTCATGATCCTTATAGTTAGAGAGGGGAAGACAGACCATGCACAATTAAACAACCAGACAAGGGTATTTCAGATAGAGATAAGCGCTGTGATGAAAATCAAGTGGGTGATGTGGCTGAGCGGGGCAACTGAGGGCAAGTGGAAGGCCGCTTTAGATCAAACGGCCAGGAAAGGTCCCTAGGAGAAGGTATCATTTAAAGTGAGACCAGTGATCTAGGTGTGCAAAGATGGTGTGCAAAAAGAGCATGCTGAGAAGAAAGAACGGCAAATGCAAAGGTGGGAGTGATGCTACTGTGTTCCAGGGACAGAAGAAAACACCAGAGTATCTAGAATGTAGTGAGAGGAGGACAGTAGAAGAAGAAGATGCCAAAACATAGGCAGAAGCCAGCTCGTACAGAGCCTTCAGGGCCACAACAAGGAACCTGAATATTTTTCCAGGTGGTATGAAAAGCCACTGGTGGGTTTTAAGCAGAAGAATAAAATGATCTGATTTATACTTTTAAAAGATCACTCTGGCTTCTGTATGGAGAGAGAATTGACAGGTGGAAAGAAGCAGGGAAAACAGGGAGAGAGCTGGATAAAGTGGTTCGGTTGGGAGATGACACTGGCGTGGACAAGGGTGAAGTGGGAAATGGTGACAAGGAACTGAATTCCAGATATATTTGGATGGGAGTGCCAGCAAGATGTAGGTTGTAAGGGTAAGAGGTAGGTCAAGGATGATCCCTAATCTTTGACAAACTAATGGGTAGATGGTGCTGCCATTTTCTGGGGCAGGGAAGACAGTGGGAGGAGCAGGTCTGCAGGAGGAAACCATAGGTTCTTTTAGTCATTTTAAATTATAGGTGCCTTGAAGCATTCAGTTCAGCATATCAGGTGGGCATTTAGGTATATAAGCCTTGAGGTTAGAGGAGAGAATGGGCTGGAGATATGAAACTGGAAATTATCAGCAGGTAGATGATAGTTAAAGCTATGAGACTGGAAAAGATCACATCAGGAGAGAGTTTAGATGGAGGAGAGAAGAGGGCCCATGTTTGAGCTGTGGGGATATTCCATCATTTTGAGGTTGAGTAGAGTAGGAGCCAGAACAGGAGATTATGAATGAACAGGCAACGAGTCAGGAGGAAATATAGAAGTGTGTGGTATCAGAGAAGCCTAGAGAATAAACTATTTCCAGAAGAGAAAATGTTGAGTATGATTAGGATACAAAAGTGGACATTGGATTTGACAAAATGGAAGCCATTGACAGACTTGAGAAAGTCTTTTCAGTGGGGCAGTGAAATTGCAAATCTGTCAGAAAGGGTGGATGAGAGAATTGGAGATATGGAAAGGGAGGCAGGAATTTCAGTCAACTGTTTTGAGAAATTTTGCTGTGACTAGGAACAGAGAAATGGACCAGTGGCTTGAGCGGGTAGAGGAATCAAGGGTTTTTGAGGCCAGAGATGATGATAAAGCTAGAAGAAACATCAAAGCAATAGAATAAAAGACTCATTGAATGTTGAGTGGGGAAAGGAAGATGAAAGAATAGGCTGCACCTCCCCGTGGATTCAAATTGTAGTGTCTATAACTTCTAAAGACTGGAAATGTTGCCTCTGCTGACTTCCAGACTCCTCAACTTTGATCTCAGAGCTGAATATCTAAGGATATCTAAGATGAAGTTGTTTGGGGAGCCTGAACAGGCTTAACGTGGATGGATGACAGCCCTGTAAGAACTTAAGAAAGCTAAACTTGAAAAGATTAATTGATCTGTATGAGGTATCTGGATTCCTCGTTATAGGCTGTATTAAAGAGTTAGGATGCTTCCTGCCGTAAGCCGCAGAAACCCGAAACAAAACTGGCTTTACCCATCAAGAAGTGTTTCATCCCTTGTGACAAGATATGAGAAGGTAGGGAGGGCTCAGGCAGGGAGGGTCACACCTTTTCTGATGGGTTAGCTCTGTCCTCAGACTGGCTTCCTTCCCATGAGGAGCGCCAGCAGCAATGGGACGATGTGCCTCCTTGTTCATACCTTGCGTGAGATAGAAAGACAGAGGACCAGAGAAAGAGACACAGAGAGGACCTCTCCCATCACCATACAGTAAAATTTCCCCTGGACTAATAGGCCAATTTAGCTGAAAAGCCCAGCAAGTCTTGATTAACTCAACCAATCTCTGGCCAAAAGGATAGTAGTACTTTCTTTGGTTTCTATTACTTTATCTTTGGTTACTATCATCTCATGCTGTGAGCTAGAGGTGGGGTCAGCTTTGCCCAAGTCACTCAGGTTTCAAAGGGGAAGAGTAGATAAGCCGGTCAAAACCAGGTTCTGCTTGTGAGGAAGAAGAATGGGGGCAGGAGTGGCTGTCATAGAGAGTACAAACTTGATTAACCAATAATGTTTCTATAATGGTTTAATAATTCTTCATTTGCCCATAGCCAGCAGCAGATTGATTATGGGTAATCAATTAGATATTTGTGCTCTGTGGCAGTGCAGCAGCAAATACAATTTGTCGTCAAGCAAGAAAATAAACACAACTGTAAGAATGGCGTTGTCCTTGGTGACTACAGCAAATTAAGGAAATGATTCTATGCTAATTAACGTATCCTATAGGGAAATCTAAGAGATAATTTAATTACCTCAGTAGTCGGATGTGGACGTTTGTAGGACACTGTGATCAGCAGCCATTTTGTTTTTGAAACTTCCATTCTAACTGAAAACCCGGAGATTAAATGGTGGCTGCTGTTTCCTAAAGGGAGGCCAAGCCGTGATGTGTGTACCTTTTGCAGAGTGCCAGCCACTTGATGAGAAAGCCTCTATGAAGCTTTTAAATAAGTACAGCATTCTGTTTCCACTATCCGTTTTGTTTTTGTATCTGTCTAATTTTTATGTTAAATACACATGAAAAATATAAAAAATGGCTTATCAAAGAAAAATTGTTGTAGAAGTGCTTGGTTGAAGATGAGAGAATTTTCATAGAAGGACTCAGAATGGTTCTGGTTTCTTCTCAATAATAAACTATGAGTAACTTTTTTTTGAGGCAGGTATTTTTAAAGATATGTTATCTCTATCATTATTCTTTTAAAATTATTATCCAATTATTAATTATTCACTTATTTCCTTTTACCATTCCTTTTATCCGGCTCTATAATTATTCCTTTTAAAAGGTAAATAGTCAGTAAAAACAACCTTTGGAGGATCATGTCTTGACCCAAATGAGTTGTTTTTCATTCATGAGTTGGGTGTTTGCAAGGAGTATAAAGTTCAAAGAATAAAAACTTTTTTGTAAAACTCATCCAAAATTAAAAAAACAAACTCTGACTTCACTTATGCTTACTGTTAAAAATATGTATTCCTGAAAATTAACAGCTTCACAATTCCTAGTGGCTGAAACCTGTGAAGTACTCAAGTTCAACCACTGAGCTATTCTAGGTGTCGAGGCTTCTCACTTCCTGTGGAATTGTCTGTCTGTCTGTCTGTCCTGTGGTTACAGTTACTGAAGCGTCGTCTTAGACTTTTACAGCATATCATAAAAATCAGGTAGACACTTGATGATTCATTCACAAAATGGTGTTGTCAATATTTGACATATTGATAACTTAGTACTTCCAGAAATATCGAATGTAGCCCTTAGCGGTTTATAGTGTTTGGGTACTCTAAATTACTGAAAACAAGGTCAGATTTGATGTTTAGTTGCTCCTTCTTTATGACAGCATTTGTAAAGAATACTGTGAAGAGCTGGCCTATTTGATTGTGTCTGTGCTGCGATGATTATAATTGTGTTTATTTGTAGAAATTCAATAGTGAACTTTGTATACATTTTCCAAGGATGCAAAATTTGGAATTGAATCCAGAAAATGCTAAGATATTTTTTTATTACACACTTTATCAGCATTTTGTCATTGATGTCAAGTTGATGTTTTTCTGTTTCCTTACCCCGGAATGAGGCCCCTGAATGAGGCTAGATCTGTACAGACTGGGTGCTAAGAGGCAAGTTTCGTCTATTCTGTTCCCTGTCTCGGGGGTTCATGGCTGGTTTTCTGTTGCTGGCATTTTGGTGGGTGCTGCCAGCTCAGCTCCATATTCCAAGGGGCTTTCCCCTCGTGCCAGCTCTGCAATGCCAGATGCTTCCCAACATCTGCCAGCAAGTCTATATGCTGTGGGTTGATGTGACACCCACATGTCGCAATCCCGAGCATGCTGCAGAGTTCCTCTGTCTGCGTCCACCGTCTTATAACTCCTGGGAACCGTGTCTCCCGGCATGCCATCTCCTGCTGTCCCTCCTCCTCCTGATTTCAAGGCTTGGTGTCTTGTCTTGCCCAGAAGTGGCGAGTGGCGGGGTGGATGAACAGGTGCTCTGGCTTTCTCAGAAGGGTACCATCAGGCCATAGAAGAGCAACTGCCCAGGCAGAGGAGTGGGGACCATTCTGTGTCTCAGGAGGTTTTTCTTAATCCTGCTCCACTGGGTAGTGGCATTGCTTTCTAGCTTCTGGCGCTGTTTGATTCATTAGTCTTAGCTTTGGGGGGTGGTACAAAGTGTACAATCCCCAGTGCCCGTAGCTTTTATTACATTAGATGCATCCAGTGAAGAAACATGGATCCATGGGTGTCATCTACCAACCGAGAACTCACTCTTCTTCTTTGGGGAAGAGTTAGCAATTCTCCTTTCAACACAGCAGCCAGAGTGATTATTTTATAATACGTGTAAATCAAACCACATCATGTTTCCCATTTCAGTCAGAGTTAAAGGCAAAATTCCATGATAACCTCCTCCTGCCTTTATCTCTCTGACATCAGCTTGTCCCAGTTTACCCTTTGATCATTCCAGCCACAAACATCCTTCTACCCCAGGGCCTTTGCACTTGCCATCCCCTCTGCTGGAATTCCCTTCCCCTAGATATCTTCTTGGTTTGCTCTCTCATCTCTTTCAGGTTTCTGCTCCAGAGTCATTTTACCAGTGAGGTCTTCCCTGATCCCCATACTTAAAAAGAGCATCTCTTCCTCTACCCCAGCATTCTCTAGCCCCTGTTCCTGCTGTGTTTTTCTTCATAGAATGCATCACCACCTGGCAGTCTATGTATTTAATTGTTTAGTGCTTTGTCCCACTTGCTCAACAAGAATTTAAGCTTCATGAGAACAGAGCTTGTTGTCTGTTCTTGTCATTATTGTGTTACTGGCACCTGGAACAGAGCCTGGCGGAGTAGGTGTTCAATAAATTGTAGCCGAATGAGTGACTACATTAAATGCATCTTTAAAATGCATCTTAATATTTAGAACATGAATCTCCCCTAATTACCCTCCCTCCCCAACCATTTCCTCATTATTTTTTCATGTGTATTATTCCAGGTTAACTTTAAAGTAATTTTATCAAATTCTGCCTCCAAAAATACCACTAGAATTTTTCCTGCCATTGCCATCTAGAGGAGGCAGAAAGAAGTGACTAAAAGAATGGGCTGTGGGGCCAGAGAACCTGGGTTACATCCTGATGCTTCTGCTCAGCAGCTGTGTGACCCTCAGCCAATTATGCATCCCTCTGCACCTCAGATTGTAATAATAATTCACACCTCAAAAGGTTGATCTGAGAGTTATATAAATTAATATGTAAAGCACCTGGAAGAGCATTTGGGAAATAATTCACACTGCATTAATGTTTACTGTTAATATTATTTGTTACTAGTAATTAATATTGTCAAGTTAACCTTATTCATTCCTATTAATCAGTATTTTTTATTATTGAGATTGCATTGAATTTATAGATTGTTATGGGAATAAATTGATATATTTACATAATCAAAACTGTATATACAGTTTAATGTATTTTCTCCACTTATTACTTTCATTTTATGTCCCTCAGAAGTTTTTTTTGTAGTTTTCTCTCTATGGCTGCTGCATATTTTCTGGAGTTTATTTATAGGTACCAAATGTATGATTTTAGTTCCCATTTTGAGTGGGATTATTCCCCATCCCATTTTCTAAGAGTTTATGCTTACCTTCAGTGTATTTTGGTAAACAAAAAACATGTGGTCAGACGAAGTCGTATGTATGTCCACAATCTTATCATCATCAGCCCGGGATGTTTGGCATGTGACCTCTTCTCTGTCCAACTTAACAAGATTTCACTGAAATTTTGCATTCACTGAGCAGCTTCATCAAGTCATTAAATTAAGCTCCCATCGACATTCTCAATTGACAAGTTCCAGGAACACTCCAAGAATATGCTTCATGATTTCCTTTGGGTGTTCTTTCAGAATAATTAACTAAGATTAAGGAAGTTGCTGTCTAAACTGAACAGCAAAATATATTCACAACTTCAGCTGATGAGCATCTTGCTCCATTGTGGTATATAGAGCACAGGAGGTGAAGGTCACAGATCAAGGTCGATATTATAGACCACGATTCTAAAAAACACAGTCTCAGACTCCCTTCTCCTTGTTGTTTAGATGTATTTTTCTCAGTACTTTCTCTCTACTCAAATATACTTGTGATGTACACAACATCGACTCACTTTTATTCTCTGATTACTCATTTCAAGTGGGTCTAGAGTGAGGGCTCCCTGGTCATCTTGCTGGGTTTTCCTGTTCTATTCATAATTCTCATCTTTTGGAACATTATTTCTTATCCTCCGCTCATTCCTAAAAATTCCAACACTGACAAAATAGAAGCGTCAAAAGATAATTTCCGCGTCCTCCAACCATCATGCCTTCCCTCACTTGACCTCCTTGGCAGCCCCGATTCTAGGAACGAACTGTCTGTGATCTAGCCAAACTCTCCAGATATGTATTGGGTCCTATATCCACTTGCCTTTGAAAGACGATCTTTTCCCCCCTCTGACAATTCTTTCTTCTCTCTACCTCTTTCTTTCCCCTCTCTGCACCTTATATCAGAAAACATGCTGAAACATCTCCTTTCTTTAAAACAAAAACAGTCCCAAATAAAAGCGTCCCCCTCTATGTACTGTCCTGATGTGTTCTACAGCAAAACTCTTTAAACAGACATCTATGTTTGCTGTTTCAATTCCTCTTTTTCATAATCTCTAAAATCACCTCCTCTCCAACCCCTAGCCGTGGAAGCATCTCTTCCTGAGGTCTCAAATCATCTCCACGTTACTGAATCCAGCAGTTAGCCATCATCCTCTTCTTATTTGGCCTTTCAGTGCTTTTTACACCATAAATCAGCCCCTCCATTTTTCAACACCTGTTCACTCGGCCTTGTTGGCTTGGCACACACGGCTTTCATGTGGTCCTGTTCTTATATCACTAGATACCCCTGCTCACTGGATGTCCTCTGCCACTGGATGCTTCTTTGCTGGTTCTTTCTCGTATCCAGACCTCGGAAAGTTGGCATGTCCAGTCGTTCCATTCTGGGACCCCTTCATTTCTCTATACTCATTCCCTACATAATCTCATCAAATCTCCGGGCTTTGAGTAACATCTCTGGAGCTCCATCATCTGCTAATTGCCAACTAGGTAATTAGAAACAACAGTCACACTGAGGAATATTTAGGAAGATGGACTACATATATTAAAAACATCTTAATAGTATCCGTACCTAATAAAATAGTGAGCAATTACTGTCCACTGATCCAGAAGGAGTGGCTGAGAGGATAAACCATGTTTTCAGTGACCACACAGGGGTGAGAAGAAACAAGTTGAAGTACAGAGCCACTGTGGATGGGGACTCTGGTAAACCACTGCCACTTTGGGTTGTGACTCTGAAGGATCATAACCCAGGAGCAAGGTGAACGAGAAGCCAGCCAATCCTCAGAAAATCTTGCAACCTGCCAAAACGACTATTGAAATGGCCCTAACACTGGGCCCTGAACTTGAGTGCAGGGCCTTAGATGAGCGCGACCCACACATGCCTGGCGAAACCTCTCTAGAAGAAGTTAACATCACCCATAGACTCAAATTATTTATAGGTCGATAGATGATTTTTTGCAAATAAATACCCAGCACACAGTCAGAGTATAACTAGGCACTCACAGAGACACGATTGGGATTCAGCAGAAACCCAGCCGGTGTTTTGCCATCTGGTTCTGCCAGGTTGCTGCTCTTTCTTCTTGAGGGAAACTTGAGAGTCCCATGGTTATTGTAGATATTAAATTATGAGACACAGACTGTAGACCATTGTTTTAATTTGAGGTCTCCCAGAGGCAGAACCTGATGTGGGGATATGAGCACAGTAGTTTATTTGGCGAAGTAAGGGGATGCTGGTCAGGAGGTAGGGAAGGGAAGGCAGCCAATCGGGAGCGCTCCATTAAGCCAGCAACCCCCGTGGGAAAGGTCTCAGTGGCTGATGGTACAAAACACATGCCTCAGCATAGCTCTGTGTAAGGACTGATGGAACTGGGATGGTGGTACACCAGCCCCTCAGAATATTTGGTTGCTGGCTGCTCCCTGTTATGGGGGGTGGGATAAACTCCCCAGGACTTCTGAACTATTGCTGGCATAGAACAAGCAAGAATAAGATATTTCCCACTGTGACTATCTCTAGTAAGGTTGTAAAAGGATATTTTCTTTTTAAGCATCATTATTATCCTTGATGTTTGTCCTAACTTAATAAGATATCATTTTCAACTTTCGGCTGTGTTCTGTGGATGATGCTCCATGGGGAACTGTCAGATAAGTTTGTACTTCACAAGTATAAAAGAATTTGAAGGAACCGTTTGATAGTTAGATTTGTTCTACTTTTGTTTCAAAGCCATGTAACTGTCTTATGGGACTGTCAATATTGATTTTACATATAAATATTAGTACCTACACCTTTAAAAATTTTCCTCAGCCAACTTGGGTATCTTTGGAATCAAAACAAGTATTCTTATTTTTCTGATCATTCTTTCCAAAATTTAAATTTTCTTTGATGACAATCATGTGTTTATTTGAGATAGAATATACCTCAAATATATTTGACATATACAGGTATTTTTATCTGTTGGCAAAGATTTTTAAATAATGCACCAGTAGTAATTTACATCATTTCTAATATTGTGGATTAATGACCTTTCTTTTTTTTTGTGAGGAAGATTGGTCCTGAGCTAACATCCATTGCCAATCTTCCTCTATTTTGTATGTGGGATGCTGCCACAGCATGGCTTGATGAGCAGTGCCTAGGTGCGCGCCCGGGATCCAAACCTGTGACCCCTGGCCACCGAAGCAGAGTGTGTGAACTTAACTGCTACGCCACCGGGCCAGCCCCAGTGACCTTTTTTTAAGTCGACAAAAGATCTTGTTTTCTTTAAAGAAATCTTTTAACAGGTTCAGTGAATCACATGCTTTTCTTAGTAAAGTCAATCAGAACACAGTTAAGAAATAATGAAGTTATTAAAGTATCATCAATAAATTTGGATATATATATAAATTTCATCTAATGCCAGAGGAACGTAAAGAAGTCTTACTGATTCTAAAGTTTTATGTTAATAATATTCCTCTCTGGGAATCTGAACTTTGAATATTTAATATTCAACACCACTATTATGGATAATTAACTAATAAATATAAACACGAGAAATGTGTAAGAAGATGGACAATTTACAAGTGACCCAGTTCTTCTGAAATTAATATAAGTGTTGCTAGCCAGTAGCAGTCTATTTGAATTGTAGGGTTGGGCCTCACTGCCGAGTGCTCTTCACGCGGTAACTGATTCAGCCCTCCCGCCCTCAGGATCAAACAATTGGCTTACGTCAAGTAGGTTGGCACCTAATGGACTTAGACAGTGTGGAAGTTTTATGAAGAAAAAAATATGGAGACATTTTTAGAAATTACTTGTGAGGCATGGGCGAAGACATCAAATGCATATACTTAAGCAAAACGATGGAGAAAAGGTATGCTGTGCCTATAAATAAATCATACGGAAGTTATTAATATTGGGTGAGGGACTTATCTAGCGTGTGTGGGTTGCTGCACCATGAAAGTAAGGTGCCTGAACTCAGAAATAGAAAAACTTTCTGCGAAATTCTGAAAAACTTTAGACAATTAATGAATTATTAATTAATCAATTAAAATATTTATTCAGTTCATCAAAGATTTATTAAGCACTTAGTATGAATAAAGCACCATGCAAATGACTGTGGAAGAAAAAGAACTGGTTTGAGTTTCTTGGTCCTCCTTACTCTCTCCTCCCTGGTGAATCCCTGACCGTCGTCACCCTGCAGATCCGGATCTGCCCTTGCCCAGTTCCTCAGTCTCAGTTTCAGACAGGCTCAGGCTCTTCTTAAGTAGCATCTCTTCCCTTCTGCTTAAACTTCAGATTATGTTGTTGGCTCAGAGTCTAGTGTCATAGTCATAACTGCTGGAATCTTTGATGGCTCCCCAAATCCCTTTTCCCCCATTAGACCCAGCACCAACAGGGCCCAGCACGCATGGAGCTTCAGCATGTGGTACTCCTGCCTCTTCCCCATCTGTGGACACAATAGGCAGGAATAGGCATCTCCAGTGTGATACCATGCATTCATTCATTCATTCAGATAGTCCATACATTTTAATGAGCACCTACTGTGTGCTAGGCACTTACGGTAGGCTCTTGGAAATGCACAGAAAAAGGAAGACTTGCACTGAGTTAGGTAGCTCAGGGATATCTTGCTGCAGAGTTAGGATTGATGCTGTGATACCTTCCTGATGTGTCACCTTGGACTGAAGACCTCGGGAGGGATTCCCGTTCCACGGTCCTTGCTTGTTGCATCCCTCACCCATTAGCCCTCCGCTGCTGAGACTCTGTCATCTTTCTGAAGCATTTCAATTGTCTTAGAGAAATAGCCGCAATTGTTTTAAGTAAGGTTTCAAAAAGATTCCAAAAGTTAATATTTTCCTTGGAAGAAGTAGTGAAGATGATATAAAAAGAAAATTATGTGACTTATAAAACTCAGATTAAAACAGGAAAATAGGAAAATTGTAAGTAGGGAGAACAAACATAAACGCTTCATGTTTCATAATCCCCAAATATATACATTACACTTTATTCACATTGATATTTAGTATAAATATTTTTCGGGAAAATAGGTAGAATTAAATACATATGTGTAAATTACAAAGCAGTATAGAAAATAAATGCTAACAAAAATCAGTACAGTTACATGAAACAGAAAAACATGAAGAAGGAAACTTACGCAGAAAATGTGTAAGAAAGTATCAGATGTAACATCAATTATGCTCTCCCCTTACAGGAACACACCTGAATTAAAAGACCACGGAAATATATAAAGACAAGAATGGATAAAGCTATATTAAGGGAATACAAACAAAATTAGAGTAGTTATGGCAAAATTGATATCAGACATGGTAGAATTTAAAGCAGAGAAGCGTTCAATGGAACAAGGATTATTCTATAGTAACAAAATAATATAAAGATCCAGCTGCCTTTTGTTCATTAGACTGAATGTTGTTTGTGTGTAAAGCATAAGGTCTTAGAAACACAGGGGAAAATCAGCAGGATCAACTCTACTAGAAGATTTACGACCAATTTCCATCTTTGATAGATATGATCAACAAAAAGGCTATTTATTGTTTAAATAATATAGTTAAGATAGTTTTAAAAGTTCATAATAAAATCCCATGAAAACCTTATTTACATTTCTAAGAACAATTGTAAAAATTACATTTAATTACAAGTCAATTGAAATAAAATGAGTATAAAATGTAGAGTAAACCAACAAATAAAATTGGGAAATTCAAAATACTGTCCTAAAAGTGCTATTAAAACACAAAGGAAATGAAAACTTTAATTATTTATTGTTTGGAAAATAAAAAACATAAAAATGAACTATATAGGTTTTAGAATCAGACACTTTATATGCACCTGCCAACTGACAAGCCAGTTGAATGCACGCTCGGCATGACTTAGTTAAAATGGGCAAATGAGCCCGTGGTTTCCTTCAGCAGACCTGCTCCTCCCACAGTCTTCCTTGTCCCAGAAAATGGCACCATGATCTACCCACTTGTCCAGGTCAAAGGTGGGGCATCCTTGACTTAGCTCTTATCCTCACAACCTGTGTCTTGTTGGCACTCCCACCCACGTGTATCCAGAATTCAGTTACCTATCGCCACCTCCCCGCCTCACCCCTGTGCAAGCCAGTGTCATCTCCCAGCCCATCCACCGTATCCGGCCCTCTCCTGGTTTTCCCTGCTTCTCTTCTTTCCACCCTTTGATTCTGTCTCCGTACAGAAGCCAGAGTGACCGTTTAAACAAATAAATCAGATCATTTTATTCTTCTGCTCAAAACCCACCAATGGCTTTCCATAGCACTTGGAATAATATTCGGGTTCCTTGCTGTGGCCGCGAAGGCTCTGTAGAAGCTGGCTTCTGCCCACGTTCCTGGCATCGTCTTCCACTTTCCTCCTCTCGTTATATTCCGAACTCAGCCTTTTTCTCTCTTCCTGGAACACGGTAGCCTCATTCCCCACCCCAGGACGTTTATACTTGCTTGTTTTTCTGCTGAGAGGTCTGCTCCTTTTCTTTTCTCGCTGTCGTCGTCGTATCATGCAGGTCTCAGCTCAAATGTTACTGTTTTCGCAGGCACTTTTCCTGGTCGTCAGAACTGACGCGGCCAGTCGCTTTCCCCCAGTCATCTTTCTCAGCCGTTTAACCTGGCTTATTGTTATTACAGTATTTATCTCCATTAAGAAATGACCTTACTTGTTCGGTTTTGTATGGTTTGTCTTCCCCTGTCTAAGTGTAGGACTCATGATAGCAGAGACCTTGATTCATTCAATGTCTAGAACAGTACCCATCTCCTAGTAGGTACCAGGTAAGTGTTAGTTTGAGAATGAAACCCCAAAGCTGCTTATTCATATCTAATCATGACTTATAGTTTTTGAATATTTCTCCCAGCCAGGCATTTGCTTATTATTTTTTTATTGGATAATAAGATGCAGTCTTTATCTTTGATTAATTCTAACAGGAATTATTTTCTTTCTATTTGGGTTGTTGCTTCCTGTTTCCTGTTCACAAACTCTGCAGCTTCCTAGATACTCCCCTTGGTTTTCTTCTAGAAGCTTCATCATTTAGCTTGTATGTTTAGGTCTGGGACCCAATTTCTATTAATTTTTGTACAAGATATAAAGCAGTTGTCAAGGTTCATTTTTCTCCCATATAGATATGCACTCCTAGCACCAAAAGATTTTACTCTCCCCATTGAATTGCTTTGTCACATTTGTAAAAAATCAGTTGCCTTTATAAGTAAGCATCTATTTCTAGCCTTTGTATCTGGTTCCATTGATCTGTTTATCCTTATGCCAATACCACATTATGTTAATTACCGTAGCTTTACAATAAAGCTTGAAGGCTGTAATTCCTCCACCTTCGTTCTTTTACGTGACCGTTGTGGCTGTTCTACGTCCTTTGTATCTTTATATAAAATAAGAATCAGCTTGTCAATTTCCATACAAAAACCTTGTTGGGATGATGACTAAGATTCCATCGAGTCTTCAGGTCAACCTGAGAAGAACATCTTAACTTTACTGAGTTTGCCAATTTATGGTCATGAGATTTCTCTCTATTAGCTGTTTTGAAGGTTCTCTTTCAACAACACTTTGTAGTTTTAAGGGTAGAACTCATGCACAGCTTTTGTTAAAATTATTCCTAAATATTTTATGTTTTTTGCTACCGTTATAGATAAAACTATTTTTTAAATATTTTACTTTTTCAGTTATTTGCTACTAGTCTATAGAAATAAAAGTGATTTTTGTGTATTGACCTTATTATATTCTCATAGTTACTTCTAGTAAGTTTTTCATAAATTGCCTAGGGTTTCTTATCTTAAAAAAATGATATCATCTGTGAATAGAGTTTTACTTCTTACTTTTCAAACTTTATTCCTTATTTATGTATTTACTTATTTATTGTTGGAAAGTGCCTCCAGAGAAAGCCCAGACAATCATAGGGCTTGCTTCATTTATTCCCTTCTCTCATATATATGTATATGTCTCTATATATGTCTCTATATTTTAATATATAATTATATATATATGTAATATATAATTTTTTTAAATATATGTATTTATATAAAAACATATATATATTTTTATACAGCTTGGGGTTCTATTAGGTCCTTAAATCAATATACATATGCATTTCAGAAAATTTGGGGAGTTTTCAGCCACTGTTTCTTTAACTGTTTGTCCTGCTCAATCCCCTCTTTTCTCCTTTTAAGACTCTGACCAGACAGGCTCTGCTTGATATCGCCCACCTGTCACTGAGGCTTTGGGCATTTTTAAAAACATTTTTCCTTCTGTTATACAGATTGAATAATTTCTGCTGACCTATCTTCCATTTCACTGACCCTTTTTTTTTTTTTTTCACCATCTCCAGTCTGCTCTTATTTCTATCCAGGGAATTTTTTTTAAATGTCAGATGTTGCATTTTTCAGTTCTGGAATTTTCATTAACAAAAAAATTTCTAGGGCTGGCCCAGTGGAGTAGTGGTTAAGTTCACATGCTCCACTTTGGTGGCCCAGGGTTCACCAGTTTGGATCCCAGGCACGGGATGCACGCTGCTCATCAAACCATGCTGTGGTGGCATCCCGCATACAAAATGGAGGAAGATTGGCAACAGACGTTAGCTCGGGGCCAATCTTCCTCACCAAAAAAAATTCTATTTTTCTGCTGAGATTCTTGACACGTTTATTCATCTTCTGATGCCAACAACTGGATCATCATGTGATCTGTTTCCTATTTTTCTTGGCTGGGAAGCCAGAAACATTTTCCCATTTCTTCACGTCTAGTAATTTTTTATTGTACTCTGGACATTGTAGATGATATATTATGGAGACTCCATATTCTTTTATCTTTTAAAATTCCTTCTCTCTGCTTACAAGTACTCTCTGCCTGATAGGAATATCGGGGTGGGGGAGTGGGTTAAGTAAAATGTGTAAAATACCTAGCATAGGGAGGCGTGTGCCCAGCAGCACCTTGTTGGGGTCTGATAAGTAGAATGTTCTCTTCTTCCTCAGCACACTTATGTCCTACAAGCTTCTTAAGGGAAGGTGCTGGGTCTGAATAATCTTCACCATATGTTTATTGAATTAAACTAACCAATTTTATCTATTGAGACCTCAACATGCTCTTTCAACTGAGTTAAAAAGCTACATCACTGAGAAAAAAATACTATAAAGGTCCCCATCTCCTCTTGTGCAAAGGCCAAACACCTTAAAGTCTCGTCTCCTGAGATCTGACCTCTGCCTAGTTCTTCAGCCTTATCTCCAGCTGTTATCTGCCTAATATTCTGTGCCTGTTTATGCAGTCATTTACCTTCCTGTCTTTGTTCATGCTTTTCTCTCTCCCTGGAATGTTCTTCATCCCTGGCATGACCTTCATCTTCTAGCAAGTTCCTACTTATTCTTTGAAATTCATGTCAACCCTCGTATCCCCCAGTAAGCTTTCTTTGATCCCTGCTCCCCGGCCACTCAGTATGAGTCCCTCCCTTGGGCTTCCATAGGAGGCTATGCATATATCTATCAATTGCACTTTCTTCAACATATTTTCATTGTCTGTGTGCCTTTATCCCTCATGAGATGATCAAGGATAATTTATTAATCTTTCATTCCATATCTACCACTTAGTCCTATGGTTGGCACGTAATAGGTGCTCAGTAAATATTTCTTTGAAAAGATTTAATGGAGGTAATCATTGAAACTGTGATACAAACAGGAAATCCGAGAGAAAAAGAAATTTACTTCTGATTTTCAGGAATACTATTATTTAAGAAGTCAGGGAAAACTCACAGGAAAAAGTTAAATAGTTGATTGTTTTGTATTTTCTTTCTCAACAAATATTATTCCATTTTCTTTCTCCATTCACTCTTTTAATTTGCCACTAACAAGTCTTCATCTGAAATGGAGTGATCTCTCCTTCTTATTTAAATTCCTATAAATAACTATTAAATTGAACCACGTGCAATCACTGTTTTGTAGGTCAAAAAATAGTCAGATATTGATAATCTCTATGATTCAACCAAAATATAAGGATTAAGACCTAGGCCTGCCTGCCACGCATCTGTTCACTGTATTTCGACGCAGCTCACATAGTCTCGGTTTCTCAGTAACTTTTATAGTTGGAAAAGCAACTGCATACATTTTGTTCAAGTAAATATGGATTGTCTCGGTGCAGGGTGCTCCCTCAGGAAGTAATGAGACTTCCTCCCAGGGTACTGTTGAAGCAAAGCCTGGAAAATCATCCGTCAGAAAAGCCTTAGAAGGGACTCTTGCATTCTATAGAAAAGTAGACTTGATTACAGCCTGCATGTTCACTCCTGATTTTCAACCTTAAGACTCTATGAGAGTTAAAATGACAACTTCTAACGTCATTAGCACGTTAATTTGTACTGTCATGCCTATACCACAATTGAATTCAGAAGTAGTTGATTACGTTTCTCTCTATGGATTCGGGAAGGCATGAGTCCCACATTGTCTAATTTTTTAAACGTATTTTGGCCCTTACAACTTTTCCATCAGTCACCCCTAGACGCAGTGAGTACAAATGAATAAGATGTTTGGTGTTAATGAGCATCGCTTCCTAGAGGAAGAATGGTCCTGGGACAGCGGGTGTAGTGGGAAACCACACGTCAGTGTTTCAGTGCCTGGAAACTCTGAACCTGTAGTCCTCTGCTTGGGAAGATCAGGTCTCTTATCAGAAAAGCTTTACCTGCCCTTAATATAAATATTGGTGTTAAGATGGATGACGGTGTTAATATTTTTCTTACTGCTGATTTCTTAATTCCTTTCAACTTTTAAAGTTAAAAGAACCTTTGAAACTAATTAAGTTGAAAATATCTTTAAAAAATAAGAAGCACATTTAGATTCTGGTGCACAGCAAATTCCCTGTGCAGAGAAGTTCCAAATCTGTGATTCTATTTGCATTTCCAGGAGCACAGAGAGTCTTTGTCTGAGCTTGTTATGTGACAAATAGCAGTGTTAGAAATGGGGTGTTTTAAGTCTCTAATTATGCACATGCTCCCATTCCTGTTAGTGCATTTACAGCGTGAAGCAATACAAAACTTGTACTTTTGGCTTAAGAGCTTTTTTTCCTTAAAGCTGACATTTTAACGAATTTTAACTAACATTGGCCTCATTTAATGTAATTAAAATATTAAAAAATAAGAAAGTTGCAAAGATGCCGTTGCTCCCCGGGAAGCAGATTCTGAGATGGAGATGCGGATGCAAAGTGTTTGCTAAGGAGTTCTCCAGGATGGATGCCCGTGGGAGGGAGGGGAGAAACCAGGAATGGGAAAAGGGAAAAGTTGAGCTGCGATGCAACCCCAACAGAGGCCTCAGCCGACACCTCAGTGAGCTCTGTGGCTGACATGGTCCTTTAGAGTTGTCCTGAGTTGGGTTAAGGGAGAGCCTCAGACCCCACACTGATCAGAGAGATTGGAACGTAGGCTCCAGGCTCTCACACTCACATAGGGGTGCCAGGTCCCAGGCACGTCAAGGAAGGAGCAGAGAGTTCCAGAACTGAAAAGGCCATGTGGTCAAGGACCATAGTTAAATTAGGGGTAACTTGTGCGGATGGATATCCTTCACCCTGGAGAAGGATCAGGCAGCCCACACATGTATCTGGGGCTAACTCTTGTAATGTTCCCATTTTTCTGGCTTGGTCAATATAAGTTAAAATTACTTAAAATTAAATAAAATTAAAACCTCCATTCTCAGTTGCACTAACCCCATTTGAAACGCTCAGGAATCCCACGTTAGCACAGAGCATTTCCATCACCACGGAGAATTCTGCCGGACAGCACTGCTCCACGCAGCCCACGCAGCCCCGTCTCTCAGAGGTCCCACTGCACCCCTGAGACACTGCAGGGGGAGGGTGCCGGTTCTCATTCCCCTAACGTCTACAGTCCCTCTCTACTGCCATCGATGGGGAGGCATCTCCAGTCTCCTCAACTCTGTCTTTCTTTCCTTTCATATTTGACATTAATACGGCTTAATAAGCCAGAACTGGAATCAATAGCAATTGAAAAGTGTTCCCATTTCCTTAAGGCTAGGCCAAGAAGGTGGGGGAAATATTTGTATTCATTGCACTAGTTCAGTTAAAGAAAAGGAAGAAAATCAGTTAAGCTTTCATATTAAAATAGTGCAGACATTCGTACTGTGCCACATTAACCTCCAAAAATATAACATTGGTGGCCAGCAAGAAGTTAATGGAAAACAGTAAAATTATGGCACAAAATATATTTTAAAACATAGCAAATAAAACATTTTAGAATCAGCTTCCTCCGAAACAGTGTTTGATGATAATAAAAACCTTCCTCGTTGGGTGATCCTTTCCATGAGTCACCATCTTTAATTATTCAGCAAACATTGCATTGGTGGCTTTAATTGCTGGCTCTTCCATAGTATTCTTCTACAAGGTTTTGTTATGCAAGCTGTACCTCTTTTAAAATGTGTCTGAACAAACTCTTCCAAACTTGACATTTAATGTCTTTAGTACATGCAGTATTCGTTGTTTTTTTTTTCCTGGAGTGTCAGCAAAAGTCTCGCCATTGCACAAGCCATTTGTGATGCTTAAAGGTATTTTTCCCAGTTAGGTGTTCAATACATATAGTAAAAGGGCGGTGTTTAAGCAGATGTTTTCTTTCTGCATCTCACACGGGCCCTCCCATGAGGTCTATGGGAACGGAGGTGAACTAAGTCACACATACATATACAGGTTGAAGTTTTATAAAATATGATAGAGAAATATACAACTGCGGTATCTAAAAAAGCTGGTCCTTGTACCACCACATAGAAGGAGTGCCATCAAGGGGTGGTTATCCATAAGGACACCCTCCTCCCCAAGTTTGATGCTGCAGTCCCCAGACTAGGACCCATCCCTTCATATGTTCATTCGCCATTCATTTATTGAAGGATGCATGTGATAATCGGTGGGCTGGGCTTTCTGGGGTTCTGACCCATGGAGCATACAACCAAAACTCACTAGTGAAATGGGAACAAATGGCCCCGTCTGTTAATTTGATTAAGTGACCAGCACTCCGATGAAAAGTCTTGTAAAGACTGGATTGGAGAATCTGCTTTAGGATTGAGGCTAATCCGGGGCTCCTGACTCCCTTTCCAAATACAGATGGTGATTCCAGCATGCTTGCCTGAGCCAGCAGACGGGAGTGGGGGTCGAGACTGGGCCTTCAACGTTCAAGCCTAGTCTTTCTCCTTAATTCAGTTGCGTGAATCCAACCACTACTGTGCAACACATCAAGTCTCAGGGTGGCAGATGTCCCTCACCTTTCAGAGGAGTAACCCTGCCCACCAGTGAGATGTGGCCAGTAAATGAGTCATTTGCCCACCAAAGAGAAGTTGCTGATACAGATGGAGAGAGGAATGTAAACCCACTCCGGGTGTCTTTCTTGCTTGAAAAGAAAGGGCAGAGCCCCACCTTGGTCAGTGGACCAAGGCAACACGAGGAGAGGAGTTTTAAAATTCCTTTTCTCTGCCAACAAGTAATCCCTGTCTCATAGGAATTTTGGGAGGTGGGGGGCTAAATAAAATATATAAAATAACTAACATAGGTTGGTGTGTGCCCAGCACATTGTCCAGGTCTAGCAAGGAGTTGGACTTTCTCTTCTCCCCCCACATGCTTATGTCTTATGAGCTCTCTAAGGGAAGAGGCTGTGTCTGAATAATGTTCGCCATAGGTTTGTTGAATTAAATTGATCAGTTTTATTTATTGAGACCTCAACATGCATAGCATTGAACTTATTAAGTTTAAAAGAAGTTGTAGAATTACAGAATTTTTCAGACCAAGAAGGGACCTTCGAGATCATATCTAATTCCCTCACTTTATGGAGGAAGGAAGCAGGGTCTGGTGAGCTGGCAGGACAGGGATTCAAGTTTCCAGCTCGGAGGTCTTTCCACAGCAGCACAGTCATTGGAAGTCTTCAAAGGAGCTTAATGGGTCTTAGTTACATCTGTACACCTAACACCCCAAAAGTGTCTGGCGTGTTGTTGACTCTCAGAAAGTGTTTGTTAAATGAATCAATTCACCATGTGCCCCTGCTTGGCATTTGGCAAATGAAGTAGAGCTCGTGACTTTGCAAGACTATAGCAAACAGATACAATTTATGATACAAGTTTCTCGTACCACATCTAGGGGCTTAAAGTTAGACTCTTTCATAGAATATGTTGTGAAAATTTAAATGTTTTAGCATCTTAAAAATATATATAGTGTATATGTTTGAAGATTTATCAGAGAGTGATGCACCACTTAGTGTGTGTTGTATTTTTATTTTAGGTAGACGAAGTAATCACAGGTTGCCCACCAGCATCCAAGCCTGTGGCAAGTACCTTGGACAGCAGCAGAGAGCGAAAGACCGAAAGGTACCACTCTCCAGGTGGCTCGAGCTCGTTGTCATTTGGTGGCCAGAATGCACCTTCCAAAAGTGCACAGTTATTTAAACTTAAAAATGATTCATACCGCGAATGTTAATGTTTATTTGCAAAACTTAGACTCTTGATTTGTAGGGCTCTTGATCCCCTAAAAAACAAATCTGTGTCCATACAGGTCCCCATTTCTTGTGATAATAATACTGAGCGGTTGCATCAACACCTATGACTACTGACATCTCGGGAGCACTTGTATCGGGCACCGTTCTGTGTGCTTTACCCACATTAATACATTTAACCCTCACAGTTTTTATCCTCAGCTTGCAGATGGGGAAAATGAGGGAGAGAGATGTTTAAATGTCCAAAGGTCGTGTAGCTATGGCATGTTGGGACAACTCTGCTGAGCCGTGCCCATGCTGCTGCTCACACTGCATCCCTTCTATGACCCACATGTCACTTTGTAGGTTCCAAGACTCTGGGGGCTACAAGGGCCAAGAGGCCCCTTCTGTGTCCTCCTGTCAACCTCCTAATCATAGGTCATCTTCCAGCCTTTGTTAAGCTTCTTTCTCAACAGGACCCTCCCTCTCTCAAGAGGCTATTCATCCCTCTCCCAGCATTCCCCAGTGTTAGAAAGCTTCTCCTTGATTCCTCACTGAAGACCCTAGCTCTGTCCCCTGGTGGCCCTCGGAACCAAGCCCACCTCCCGTAAGCAGTGGCACCCCTTAAAGTATTTTGGACAAAGCTCTCAAGATTTCCCAATTCTTCCTTCGAATGAACTTCCCAGTTCTTTCCACTTTCCTTCTACTTGTCGTGGTTTCCAGACTCTTAGCATCCAGATGGCAAAAATCTATTTTGAACCAAGGCAAACTATCTTTGTGATACAAATATATATGCTAGAATTATCGTTATAAAAATACCTGAACAAGAGCTATATTTGTGTCTTGCATAATACAAGCCGTCAGGCATTCGTACATTCAGCGAGAGCTGTCGAAGTTTAGTTGAGATTTTCAAACACGGAGTTTGCTTGAACAACAGGTGTGGAATTGAATTCCTACTGAAAAGCAGGATGCTGTTTTTAACCTTGGAAATCCGCTCTCCTGTTTTCCACCTTAGTGATTTCCAGTTCAGACATGTGTAATTTACGGAGATCCGGGGGTATTATGACTGTTATGAATATTCACGCTCATAATTAACCCTCAGCAGCATCAGCCCAAAGAGTCTGAATCTAGTTTGTAAGGAATCGCAAGGGTGGGAAACTGAGCCATCACAAACAGTTTGGAGCTGGTTTTCAGACCCCAGGACAACCACCGTTGCTGTGACTACGCTTGAGGATTAGAGGCGTCTGAGCACAGTTCCTCGCGGTGCCTCCTGAGTATTTGCGCAAAGCCTTTCTCTTTCATTTTCATTGCTGAGAAATGGTCACCTCACAGCCATACATAAAATATCCATGTGAAGGTTGTTTGTGGTGCTCCTCCATCACTGACAAACTTCATGCCCACATGTTCTCAGCCTCTGGCTGGGCAACCCCACTAACCACACAGCTGCCTGTTAAGGCTGCACACAGGAAGACGTCAGGCCGGTGGTTAGTCTGAGGCAAAGAAGGACAGAGGTGCGTTGATACATTGGGAGGGATGGAGTAAGCCCCTCCACCCTCTCACAGCCAGAGTGGTCCTTTTCTCAGGCTGTGGAGATGGAGTGAATGGAAGGAGAAGAGAAATGGAGCAGGGTTTCATTCACTGGATCAGATGGGATCATATTTCAGGGGAAGGTAACCGATTCAGTGAACTCTTGTGGTCCTGTGACACTATATGTAACGGAAGACACACAGCTTCCTCAAAAATGGATCTATTGAGGATTGAGTGCCTACTTTGTGCTGCATGATGCTATGCATTATCTTATCTTTAATCTTCAAAATAACTACAAGATAAATCCTGTTATTCCTAATGTCCTGAGGTTCAAAGAGACTGAGTAATTTTCCCAGAATCACAAAGTTGCTAAGTGAGTGGTGGAACCAGCACTGGTCCATTCGTGGGCTTACCTTCTGACTCTCTTCATGATGTCTTTTTTTTTTGTTCTCAAACAGATTTTCTTCTTTAGAGCAGTCTCAGGTTCACAGCAAAATTGAGTAGAAGGCACACAGATTTCCTTATATCCACTTCCCCCCGAGGCGTAGCCGCCACCGTTATCAACATCCCCCATCAGAGTGGTACATTTGTTATAATTGATGAACCTACATTGACACATCATTATAACTCAAGTTCATAGTTTACATTAGGGTTCAAACTTGGTGTTGTTCATTCTGTGGGTTTGGACAAATGTATAATGACATCTATCAATCATTATAGCATCTTATAGAGTAGTTTCATTGCCGGAAAAATCCTCAATGCTCCACCTATTCATCCCTCTCTCCCCACTAACCCCTGGCAACTATTGATCTTTCTACCATCACCCTAATTTTCCCTTTTCCAAAATGTTACATAGTTGGTATCATACAGTATTTAGTCTTTTCACATTGGCTGTTTTCACTTAGTAATATGCGTTTAAGGTTCCTCCATGTCTTTTCATGACTTGATGGTACATTTCTTTTTAGTGCTGAATAATATTCCATTGTCTGGATGAACCACAGTTTATCCATTCACCTACTGAAGGACATCTTGGTTGCTTCCAATTTTTGGCAATTATGAATAAAGCTGCTATAAACATCATGTGCAGGTTTTTGTGTGGACATAAGCTTTTAACTCCTTTGGATAAATACCAGAGCACAATTGTTGCATCATATGGTAAGAGTATGTTTAGTTTTGTGAGAAACTGCCAAACTGTCTTCTGAAGTGGCTGTACCATTTTGCATCCCCACCAGTGGTGAATGAGGGTTCCTGTTGCTCCATATCCCTGCCAACGTTTGGCGTTGTCAGTGAGCTGGATCTTGGCCATTTTAATAGATGTGTAGTGGTATCTCATTGTTGTTTTAATTTGCATTTCCCTAATGACATGTGGTGTGGAGCATCTTTTCATATGCTTATTGCCAACCTCACATCTTCCCTAGTGAGGTGTTTCTGAAGGTCTCTGGCCTATCTTTCAATCACATTGTTTGTTTAATAATTGTTGAATTTTAAATGTTCTTTGTATATTTTGGATAACAGTCTTTTATCACGTGTCTTTTTCAAATATTTTCTCCCAATCTGCGTCTTGTCTTGTCATTCTCCCGAAATTGTCTTTCATAGAGCAGAAGATTTTAATTTTAATGAAGTCCAGCTTGTCTTATTTCTTTCATGGATCATGACTTCAGTGCCGTATCTAAAATGTCACCATACCCAAGGTCATCTAGATTTTCTCCTATGTTATCTTCTAAGAGTTTTGTGGTTTTGCATTTCCTGTTTAGGTCAATGATCCATTTTGACAAAGTTAATTGTTGTGAAGGTGGTAAAGTCTGTGCCTAGATTCATTTTTTTGCATGTGGATGTCCCGTAGTTCCAGCACCATTTGTTGAAAAGACTATCTCTGCTCTGTTGTATTGCCTTAGCTCCTTTGTCCATGATCAGTTGACTTTATTTATGGAGGTCTATTTCCAGACCGTCTATTCTGTTCCATTGATCTGCTTTTCTATTCTTTTGCCAATACCATGCTGTCTTGATTTCTGTAGCTTTATAGTAAGTCTTTAAGTTGAGTAGTATCAGACCTCCAACTTTGTTCTTCTCTGTCAATATCGTGTTGGCTATTCTGAGTCTTTTTCCTTGCCATATAAACTTTAGAATCAGTTTGTCAATATCCATAAAATAACTTGCTGGGATTTTGATTGGGTTTGCATTAAATGTACAGATCAGTTTGAGAAGAACTGACATCTTGACAATATTGAGTCTTCATCCATAAACATGGATATCTCCCCATTTATTTAGTCTTCTTTGATATCCTTCATCAGAGTTATGTAGTTTTCCTCAGAAACTGGAAGCTACTTCATGGTATCTTTTAAGGAACAGAAGATCATATTTTTAAAATAATCAAAATCGTATTTCAAAATAATCAAGATTATTAAACTTTTTTATGGTTGATGCTTTCTTTGTCTTGTTTTATAAATCCTCTTCTACCTTCAGTCATAAATGTGTAGTCCTTTATGTTAGAAGGATTTGTAGTTTTCCCTTTAGCATTTAGGTATAATCCATCAGGAACTGACTTTTGTTTAAGGTCTGACAGTTTTGTTAAGAGATGACAACTTGATTTTTTACCGTATAGAGACACTACTGTCCCAGTGTCTCTTATTAAAAAGTTTGTACTTTCCATACTGATAAACAAGGCCACCTGTGTTATAGATGAAGTGTCCACATATGTGTAGGTCTGTTGCTAGCCTCTGTTCCATTCCCATAGTTTCATAGTAAGTTTATAATTAGTAGGAAAAGTCCTCTCAACTTCTTTTTCTTCTTGAAAAGTTGGCTATTCTTGGCTCTTTGTGCTTTTCTATAAATTTTAGAAACAACTTGTGTTTCTCTCACATACACACTCACACAGACATACACGCACACAAGTGTATTGGGATTTTGTTTGGAATTCTACTGGATTTATAGATCAACTTAGGGAGAACAATCCTGATAATACTGGCATCTCTTTTTTCAGTCTTATTTGGAATCTCTTGGTAAAATTTTATTTTTCCATGAATATACCCTGGTTTTATTAACTTTTAGGTGTGTGATATTTTTGATACTATCGTGAATATGTTATTTTATTTTTTGTCTGTTGCTAATATATAGATTTGCAAATTTTTTACCATGATAGAGTACATGTAACATTAAATTCACCATTTTAACCCTTTAAAAGTGTACAACTCAGTGGCATTTACTGTATTCACAGTATTGCGCACCCATCACCGCTATGTAATTCAGTCTTGTGTTTGATTTTGTACCAAGAAACCCTGCTAATCTCTCTCATTATTTTATTAATTTGTCTGTTGTCGTTTTAGATTTTCTGTATCTCTCTATATTTTCTATATATCTGTAAATCTTTTGGATTTTCTATACGGCAAAAACACTAGCTTTCTTTCTTCCCAATCCCGTACCTTTTCTTTCTTTTTCCTGCCTTGCTGCATAGAGAAGGACTCCAGTGCATGTTGACTGGAGGGTGACAGCAGCCGTCTCTGTTGTATTGCCACTCCCAGAGGGCACGTGCTCGACACTTTATTGTTAATTCTGAGACACTTTATGCAAATACAGCGAGTGTAGTGGGTTTATAATTCATGCTTCGTATTCAGTGTCTGAAGCCCCTGTGTTCCGTGTCTGTTCCCATCGCTTCCGCTGGTTCTCATGCACAGTGCCCTTTTCCTGATGCTTCTTCGTCTCTCACTGTGAGCTGCTCCACAGCCTTAGATGACAGGTGTGGGCTTCTCAGAGGCCTGGCAGGCACTTGTCCAGGGAGCACTGGCATGTGCTTTGGGGCAGACCGTGTGGTCTCCACTCTAAATTCAAGACTGAGGGCTTTAACCACCAGCTGCTATAAACCCAAGGGAGCACCAGCCTGTGGTGATACCTCAGCCCTCTTCTGTCCCACTGAACAGTCCTCTCAGCCCCTTGGGGAGGAGGGCAGAGTGGCGTTGCTTCTCATTCACTCTTACACTAGAGAGAAGCCTTTGGGGACCTCACCCTACTGGGGAGAAGGTGTCCTGTTAGAATGCCCACCTGGCATGCTCAGGGCCTTGACCTCTGTCCCCAGACTTCATAAGCCCAGCAAGACCAATGCTCCACTTTAGGGGCTCAGCAATCGCCCTCGGGGCAAAGGTGGTTTCAGGGGTCCACTTCCCTCTCTGGATTCCTCCTTTCCCTGAATTCTGACCTTGTATTTCCTTATTATCTTATGAGATCTTTCATGAGCGCCCTTCTCCTCTTTATTTTGGGAATTAGTGTGAGCCTCCAGTGCCCCAGGCCTAGCTGCTCACTGTCTGTTACCCAGAGAGTGGTGAGTAATTAAAGTCCTGCATGCAAATGGTCCCTCAAAGCATCTGAAGTGGGTGGACTGGCTGTGTTCCCTGTTGATTACTGAGACCTGAAGTTACGGCCCAAGAGATGCGCCTGGAACTGAGATAGGCCGCTTTTCCTCAAAGTCAAGATGACATCATTATAATAGATGAATTAGATATTTACTTAATTAAGCCACAGATATCACAGCCTTTTAAATAAGAACATAGTAATTTTAAATAGAGCTGTATTTAATGGCTATAATGTAGGTCTTTGAAGACCATAGCTTCCTCCATGGTTTATGGTGTACAATCTGGGTCTTCAGAACCTACTACTTTATACTATTTGTGTACGTGTACTTTTCTTCAGCAGGTCCATGTGTATTAGTGAAAATACTAAGAGGAATCAAGAACTCAGATGACTTCAAGGGCTGAGCAGATTGCAGAAATGAGGGGGGAAGGGTCGCAAGAACTGTGGAGAGTTCACACTTTCCAAAGGAAATCAACTCTCCCTCCCTCGTGAATTGTGTCTGCTGCATGAGTTCGGTCTGACGACCTCAGTTCGCAGCTCCTGGATTAGATTGACTGTGATTTCTTTAGGCCCAAGAAAAGTTTTTATTTAATTTTGTTACCCCACAATAGTATAATAATTTTTTTTCATTTATTCAACAAAGATTCTTTTCAGTAAAGCCGTATGCCAAGGACACGAGATGAAAAAGACAATATCTTTGCTTCAAAGATGTCAGTCTGGGAGGGGGAACAGACCAATAGTGAGACAATTACAAAACGTGGTAAGTTTTGTAGTGAACACCATGCTGCACTGTTAGATGCAACCAGGAAACTTGTCCATTTGCACAGACGGTAGGATTGCTGGTGTCTCGCACGGCCACTGGAAGAGAGCAGGCGCTTCATATGTATCTGTTGAATGACTGAATGGTGCAGTGATTCCAAAATAATTTGACTGATTGTCAAAATCACTGGGAGAACTTTATATAAATACAAATTCCTGGGCCCAGCTCCAGGCCTGTGGAATTGAAATTGCCAGAAAAGCAGCCCAGTGCCCAGTATTATCTAGAATTTTCTGTATGACTACAGTAAAGGGAATCATTGGCCACTAGAGGTTCCTTCTTCTTCCGTTTCACTCTAGCTGTTGCTGAGAGAACTGGGTGCGAGCAGGAGGGCCAGGTCCTTGTGGGAGGGGAGTTGGTGCGCTGAGCTCTGCGTGCACCTGAACTTGTAGGGTAAATGCCCCTGCCGAGCCACGACCGGCCGGGCTGTCTGAAGCAGCAGCATCCAGGAGCCTGGTTAGCTGCATTCAGGCTTAAGGCTTGTCTAGAGTGATGCTATTATTGATTCTGGCTGTGGTGCTTTGCCGCTGTATCATTTCAATTTTCAGAAATTTCTTAGGTAAGCAGAGTGTCCCGGTTGGCCTCTCCTGCGGCCGCCTGTGCATCAGCACAGCCCTGTTGCACCTTTCAACACTTCATTTCTCCACGGCTCAGACTCTTGCTTCTCCAAGATGCTAAGCTATTTGAAAACAGTGACCATCTCATTTTTTTCTCTATGTTCCACCCATGTTTGCTGAATAAGTGAATGAATGCATCGAATCTCTTTGAAACTTAATTTAAAATGATATATCCATTTCCTCCGGCCTCTTTTTGTTGTTGTAGAAGCAGGCACACTGAGAAACTGGAAGTAGACCCTAGCAAGCGTTCCTTCCCTGATGTGGCCAACATAGTTCAAGAGAAAAAACACATGCCCAGAAGAGTTCGATCTGAACCCAAAATTACACCAAGTGAGGAAGATCCCGACTTTGAAGATAACCCTGAAGTGCCTCCATTGATTTGAAACTTCAGGCTGCATGGACCGTGACCCGCCAGGCCCGTTTGGCTCAGCGCGGAGAATGTGTGCATCTCACATACGGGGGCTACAGAGTTCTTTATCAATATTACGACTCCAGGGTTTTAGCTCCTACTTTCTACAGCAATACTCTTTAACTAGTTTAAAATTAAAATGTGTATCTTAAAAATGCTATAACCATCATTTGTCTATAATAAAGTGTTGGCTAGTGAAAATGTTCAGTAAATCCTAGAAGTGTTACACAAAGATGTGGATTATAAATCACAGAACTGCCTGCTTATGCAGACAGATGAAATCACAGATGAAAGGACTGATTATTCAATTAGTACTTCAGCAAATTGGTCAAGCTCGGGAATTCAAACTGTAGTTTCAGATCAAATTGGAATGCCTCAATATGATTTTAAGCTCTGTCGCTTTGTAAAGAACTGCAGCAAGTCCTTTAACGTCGCTGAGCCTCTGTTTGGGGAGTTTGCCTTACATGTAGGTTTGTCTCGGCATGAGCCATGTCAAGTGCCCGGTATGGTGTCCTTGTGCACTTTCTCCTCCTCCTCTCCCTTCTCCTCCCCTGCTCCTGCTTTCCACAGACGCTATCAGGAAAATCAGTGTCACTCTGATCATGGTATATTAGCATTTCAATCCGGCTTCCCCAAACCTGCATTCAGCAAATACTCGCCAAGCAGCTACCGAGTCCTCGGAACCACTCTGTTCATCAAGGGTTCAGTGGTAACAAAGCAGTGAAATTACACACTTGTGCTGTGTCAGTGGTGACAGAGCTGTGAGGGAGGGTCAGAGTGAAGGGGTCAGGGGTGATGGGCGCTTTTCAGACGGAGCCTTCTAGGAAGCCCTTCCTAATAAGCTAACGTTTTAACAGAGAACCAAAATGTATCAGTCAGGGTTCAGGTGCAAAAACTGAGCTGCTGTAAATATGATGGGGAAGAAGGAATTGATTATAGGAATTTGACTTTACAAACACATGGGAGGAGCTGGGAAATGGAGTTCTAGAAGGGAGAGATGGATAAATGGAGAGAGAGGTGCAGTGGACAATTGCAAGCCTGCACAGAGTCTGAGAAGCAAAGCATATCTGGATGCTGAGGTGGGGCCACGAGCGGGGAGCTTATGGAGAGCTCTGTGGAAATTACCCACTCTGCTGAAATGGTCGCCTCTGTGTAGCTGCTGCCTCATGGGTCCACAGCCAAGCTCCTGGTGGGTGGGTGTGGGGCCAGCCTTGGTCAGCAGGCCTGCAGTAAGAAAGATGGGAGGGATGCAGAGTTGAGGAGAGTGAGGGCAAACTGGGCCCGCTGGCTCCTCCTCATCAGTTCATCACCGTGTCCGACTGCATCGACCATCAGAGTGGAACACCTGCTTCCCTTCCACCTCCCAGACCTATGCAGGTTCCTCTTTTGGCCAGCTCTGCCCAGTAACCATGCAGGGAAGGGGATTCTGGAAAGCATCCTTCCCAGCCTTAGCCAAGATGACGTTTCTGAATCCAACAGAGTCCAGCTCTTACCAACCTGGCAAACACATACATTTGTCAGGACTATGGTTAACTTCCGCATGAAGACAGAGCAGAATTGATTCTGATTAACTTAATGCCGTTATCCCTTGAACAACGAAAAAACATACTATTATGAACCGAATGTTTGTGTCCCCTCCTGTATTCACAGGTGGAAACCCTAACCCCTAATGTGATGGTATATGGAGGTGGGGCTTTGGGGAGATAATCAGGTTTAGTTGAGGTTGTGAGGATGGGACCCCCATAGTGGAATCAGTGTGCTTATGAGAAGAGGAAGAGAGACCACAGCGCACTCTCTAGCGCGTGAAGACACAGCAAGGAGGCAGCCATAGGCCAGCCAGGAAGAGAGTCTCACCGGGCACCGGCGAGGTTGGCATCACCCTGCTCTTGGTCTTCCAGCCTCCAGAACTGTGAGAAATGAATGTGTGTTGTTAAGCCACTCAGTCTGTGGTATTTTGTTATGGCAGCCCCAGCCTCCTCAGAAAGGACACATAGTTTCCCGTATACCACCTCACCCATCTTTGGGTGATGGTTATTCCTCTTCTAGAGGATTCTCACTCTCCTTTTGATATCCTGTGGATTAAATATTGACATAAGAAGTTGCCCACTATTAACACATCTTATATTAGAATGAGGAAAGGAAAACAAAGATAAGGGATTTAAATATATGGATAAAATCTACATATGCATATGTAGAGATAGACGCTTGTATATGAATATATTCTTGTCAAAGCAAGGAAGAAATACCATCACTGGAATGGCTCTTGTTTTTGGAGCTGGTTGTAGCTCGTGGCTGATATTTACAGCTTCCTTCTTACACTGCCTATTCCACGGTACCTTTGCCCTCAGTAAGCACCTAAGCTGGTGATAGTTCCTTGCCTGGTGGGGTGCCCCAACCTTCATCCCTGCAGATTCTGTGCCATTAGCTATCCTGCCTGTATTGGGTTATTTAGTTTCTTGTTGACTGTTGTCACAGAACTCAGAAGTACTAAGATGCCCGAGTATCATCTGCATTTTGATCATACTCTTCCATTTTCCAGTCCCGGCCCCACCTCTACCCCTTGAATAGCAGCCATTCCATTTTCCTGTGATAGTCAGTCACCCCAGCCAGCACAGTCACTTCCTTCATGGTCTGTTGGTTCACTGGAACAAGGAACCCAGATGGCCAGCTTGGTCTCAACTTCCCATTAGAAGGCAGCCCTGCTGTGTTCTCCAATGGAAGCATCTTGCCTTTGGAACCAGTGCCTTTAAACCAGCAGGGCCCGAAGTTGCAGGAACAGGAGTAAAACTTTGGACGGTTAATTGTTAGGGTAATAGTAAGAGGAGCCTCTCCTATTTTGATCCCTTGATCTCAGCTCTGTGTATCTTGGCTATGGGAGAAGAGCACCATGTATCGGACAGGGATTCAAAGCATATACTTCATCCTAGAGGCCAGTCCCTTACCCACACAAAGTATTATCACCAAGCTGGCACTGTAGTTGAGTCTTCAAAAGGCTACTTCATTGTTCTCTCAGGCCGGCTGCGCCAGGGGGTTGATGAACATTGGTAAGGTCCAGTGGATTCCGTGTATAAAACTCTGTTGGCATCCTTCATTTGCTTTAAGAATGAATTCCCTGGTCAGAGATGATGCTCAATGACATACTATGGCAGTGAAAATGGCATTGATTCTGTAAGTCCACACATGGTGGTTTGGGCAGAAGCATTGTAGAGAAGAAAGGCAGACTCATATTCAGAATTAGTGTGTGTTCCAACGAGAACAAAGTGCTGCTGCTTCCATGACGGAAGTGTTCCAGTGCAGTCAGCATGCCAACAGCTGGATGGATGGTCCCTAGGGCATTGTGCCATGGAAGGGGTCCACTGTTGGTTTCTGCCACTGTCACATTGGTCACTGTGGATGTTTGAAAACATGTCTGAAAATTATTGACACTCCTTCTGTCAAGAGATGGAGCCTCTGCCCTCTCATCTTGAATGTGAGCTAAACTTAGTGACTTGCTTCTAACCAATAGAATAGTGATAAAATGAGGCTACGTGACCATCAGGGCTAGACCACATAAGGCCATACCACCTCCCCTTGATTCTCTTGGGGCATCCAGCAGCTGTGTAAGAAGTCCAGCTTCCTTGGGACTGCCATACTGGAGACACCACAAGTCGGCATTCCTGTCAGCAGCCCAGCAGCCCTCAGGCATTAACTTCCAGGAGTGTGCCATCTTTGATGTCCAGTCCTGGCCAACCTCTGGCTGCAACTGCATGGGACACACTCAGTGAAAACTGCCCAGCCGAGCCTTCCCGCAACCAGACCCACAGTACTGTGAGCAAAATATGATGGTTGTTTTAATCCATGGAACTCAGGACAATTTGTTCTGCAGCAGCAGCAACCAGAACAGAATTTGGCACCTGGAAGTGGAGCGCTACCAACTAAAACCTAAGACATGCGGTCCTTGCTTGGGACCAGGGAGCTGTCAGAAGCTGGAGGGACCTCGAGGAGGTCTGAGCCAGGCTGGGTCCTCCTGGAAGGATCTCCAGGACACCAAGAGAGAGGTACAAGTGCGAGAACTTTATTAGTGGTGATGCCTGGAAACAATGAAGAGAGACAGCAGTATGAAGGGAAGGTGTTTAGACTCTAGATTGTAGATACAGGCTTGACACCTGTAAAATGAGGGGGAAGGAAGAGATAGGAGGATTGGTTCAAAAGGAGCCTCAGATGGCAGCACAGCTCTGAGAAGGTCTCAGCCAGCCCAACAGGGAGCTCAGCACGAGACTGTGCACAGAAGACGGGCATGTTGGACAGAAGTAGCCAAGCTCGGCTCCCCTGCCCCAGTCAGCTGTGGGCTGGGAGCTGCCAGCGGAGACTGGTGACCACAGCTCAGAGCAGCGGCAGGTCCTGAAGGCGCTGCAGCTAGAGGCTCTTGGCTCTTTGACTTCCTGTGGCAGCTTCTCTCTTGGAGATCTGAGCAGCGCCCCCCTGTGGCTGCCACAAGACGATTCCAGAAACTCGACCAGCCGCCAGGAGGCTGTCAGTGAGGACTTATGGGAAACAGGAAAACGCTCTTCAAGGCTGGAGGAAAGGACCCTCCTTATGCAGAGGAAGAAAGTTGAGCAAAACTGTTGCCCGGGGTAACACGGAAACATTTAAAATGTACCTGATGACTTAATGAATTTCGTGAAAGAGATTTCCAAGTAAAATGCCGGAAGGATCAACCCGTGCCTTTCTGCTGCACATGAAAAGGCACAAATAATTAGTCAACTTTCAAGCAGAATTTAGAGGAAAGGTAAAGGAACTGAACTGGCTAGGTTCAAAAATAAAACTTTCTCATCACGGTCTCTCCCAACTGAAGTAAAAAACAGCCTCACCTTGACTATGGACCACAGTGTGGCTTTGGGCCCCAGGAATTACCACGAGTTCAGAGCCAGTGTCCTGAAGTCTGGATACTGCTTCTCTCCCAACGCTCAACACCCCGGGGAAGTGTGGGCCCCTTTGCAGAAGACGAGGAGAAAATTTGCAGTCTAAAATGTTGGCAGTGTTGCAGAGTCCTCCCCAAGGAGATCCAACCGGGAGGTAGGGAGCCGTGGATACCTGGGAGAAGAGTGTCCTAAAAACAGTGCACAGCAAGTGCAACGGTCCTGCGGTGGCACATGGTGTCAGGAACAGCCAGCAAACCCATGTGACTGGATCCGACTACACAAGGCAGAGAGTGCTAGGAGAAGAGGTTGGCGTGCTAATGGAGAGGCAGGTCATCACAAGGCTTGGTCTAAAACATCATTGTAAAACTGGGAAATTGCACTGCCCCCAAAAGAAGATCTTTGGATTTTGTAGTGGGTTTTTGTTTTGCCAAATGTTTTCCTATACCCCTCTCATTGTTGACCTTCAGAAGCCCTCTGAACTGAGCATTTTTTTCATTCTTCTTCTGATATGGTTTGAATGCACCTCCTGTGGGTCAGGGCCAGGGAGTATAATGGTAAGAAAAAGAAACACTGTGTGGGTTTCACGGAGGCTGTGTTGTTATGGTGCAGACGAGTGTTAACCAATTATAACTAGCAAACTGAGCCGGCCTCTCTGAACTCACTCTCACGTTTTACAGGGATGACAACAGAGCCCCCCAGAAGTCAGGTGGCTTGCCCGAAGATGATGTAAGAAGTTGTTAGAATGGGAGTCTTTTTAAGTCATTTTTGGTTGACTTTGCAATATGAAAGATTTTATTACCAAGGGGAATGAGACGATTCACGCGACAATATTTCCAAGGGAAATAATCACAAACCTACTTCTTGAATCCCACAACTACTCACCCTCTTTGGGAATATGAAAGGGTGTGAGAATAGAGGAGGCTTCATGGCGGATGCTGCCCTTAGGGACAAGTGCCGTTAGAGCCCTGGGCTCGGGTGCTGCAGGGGTCCTCACTTCACTCCTGCTGAGCATAGCTCCGGGGCACTTTGGGGCGAGGACGGGTGAACAAACGTCTTTGGAGAGAGCTCTTACCTTCCTGAGAGTCCCACCTGCGTCTCCGAGGGCCTCCTTTGTAGCCCAGGCTCAGGGAGAGCGTCTTCAAGGGGGTCTCACTGGGGAGCTTCGGAGGGCATTTCCTGAAGCTGGGGACATGCAGGCTGGTACCTGACTCATCCCCGAGAAGCCTGCACTTGACTGTGGACCGGGGTCTGATCCTGCCGAGTGCATCAATCCCCAGGGCAGAGGGCAGGGCCAGGGGAACGAGAGGGGGCCCTCTCCCAAAGCTGGCTCGGGGCAGGGAACTAGGAGCCTTTCTTAAGGACAGACGCGGACTGCCCAGGAGATGACGGCCTGGGGTTGTCCTGGGCGCTGTCCATTTGGGCTGCATGGAGAGGTGAGCAGCCCTAAGGAAGAGACTGGAGATGTGCATGCTGGCGGCTGAGGAAGGAACCTCAGAGGACTGGCCAGGCCCTGGGGTGTAGGAGAGATGGGCAAATGGGGAACCTCTTAACAGTCCATGAGAGGGCCTCCAGAGGGAGAGGGCCAGGCCCACGGAGCAGGAAGCCTGACCAAGCTGTGTGAGGACCATCTGATATGCAGCACTCAGGGTCCTGGCAGTTCCTAGCGCTGGACTTCAATGGATAAAGAGAAGGAGTGGCCACCAGGACCCAGAGAGGCTGCTGAGGGCCATAGGCAACTGACAGGAGCTGGAAACTTCTTCCAGGGAGGCAGCCCACAGGGAGGGAGCAGGGGGAAGTCACACCTTGACCTTACTCTCCCCTTCCCTCCAGTCTCTTGCTGGAGCTTCCCACTGCTCAAACCCAACCGGAAGCCAGGGGCAAAGGGGCCTGTTGTTGGGGTCCTTAAAGGTCAAGCTCCCAGGTACACAGCATGGTGGAGGGGGGGCGATGGAAGGAGCCAGCACACTCCCCTTCATCTTCATCCCCTCCCCCCACCTTGCCCTCCCCCGCTCCAGGATGGAGCTAGAGATTCAGGAGTCCAATGAAGGAAGAGGGGAGCAGGATGAGAGAAGAGCCATATTGTCAGTTGTGAGTTTCCAACCTAAGCAGCCTGAGAAGGGAAAGGGGAGCGAGAGGGTGGAGAAGATTTAATGCCAGAGTTTGGGCTATTATAGGGGACCATCTCATACTGAATGGAGACTGAGCATGTGATTCAAAAGACTGAAGGACCATCAATCACCAAGAAAGAGGCAATGCCATAGGGTCTGCCTCAGCCTTCATCCCGGGGCGGGGAGGGACCACCCCACTGAAGAAAGGGCACAGCAGAGGGAGAGACAGAAGTATGCTGTGTTTTGATCACGGCTGCAAGGTGAACATTCAGGATTAAGTCATGCTAGTAATAACCCATGATTCCGGAATCTGGTGCTTGGCTGCTTTTCCAGATTCTCCCTGCGTTACCCTCCTCACTCGGCCTCTGCTCGGTTCTTACTTCCAGAAGGCTCATGGCTTGTGTCCCCACATCAGCTCCACCAGGGGCAGGAGAGGCCTTTCATCCTCCTTCTAGTCTCCAGCAGAAAGAAAATCTCTCAGAGGGTGATGTCATCTTATGTTGCCGGTACCCAGACACGATCCAGTCCGTGCATTTTTTTCTCCTGCTTTTTTTTTTCCCCAGATTTTTCTTGAGCAGCATGAAATGTTCCTTCTCTATCACTGCCCATCACATCCCATTGTCCCCAGCACAGCTGTTCATTCTCTGTATCCCGCTGCCAGCTACCAGCCTTTCAGCGGGAGCCCCTGCCTGTGAGTGGCCTGTGACTGTCAAGAGGAGCCCACTGACAGTGACCCTGAGGGGAAGTGTGAGTGTTGCTCCAGCCCCAGGGCCTGGGAGGAAGCGCCCTGCTTCCTCACTCACGGGAAGACTGCCCTCTCTCGACAGCTGGGCCTGCAACACGCAGCGTGTGCCTGTCACCGTTCACAGTCTGTCACAGCTTGACTGACACATTTGGTTGGAAAGCGCTACCTCATCTCCAGTTGATGCATGGCAGGCCAGTGTGTCTGTCACTCCTGTAGCAGACCTTAGCTAAAACTGGCTGTTCTTTTGTACATTTACTCCTAAGTTTTGCTCCTTGCATTCGCTCTGCTGTTTTCCTTGTGTCAGAGATGAGCCTCTGTGTGCCCCGCTGATGGGTCTCTTTACTCAGCAGACGTGGACTGAGCACCTGCCGGGTGCAAGGAGCCCTGTCAGGTGCCGGGGAAGGTTTTCTTCCGAGAGCCCACTCTGCTGGTTCTCTTCCTCTTTCTGCTGAGTGACGGCTCCCTCCAGCCATCACATAAGGCCGTTCCCAGGGAGACCCCTTCAACTCGTCCTCTTCTCCAAGTGCACACTCTCCCTCCCCCTGGACACGTGGGCCCATTCCCATGGCTTCTGCTGCAGCTCTTGGCCGATGCCCCCGAAATCTCCATTTCAGGCCCGAGATGCCTTCCTGACTCTCCCCTCGTGGTCCAACGTGCACTTCATTGTCGCCTCTTCACGTCTTTTCCTGCCACTTCTCCTTATTCTGCCTCTCGTCTTCTGGCTTTCATTTTGTGGATTCGTTTTCCAATGATCCAGTTTAGAAAACACTCTCACTGCTTCCTATGTTCAGCGTTCAATTGGTAATGAAATCCTGTCAATTCTGCTTCGAAGGAAGCCTCTCCAGTCTTCCCTAATTCCATGTCCTCTGTCTGCGTTCAATCTTCCACTGTTTGCTGTGTCAAAGTGAACCCCCCATATGAATGCCCCCCTTTGACTGTTGCCTAAAGGACAAGTCTGTGCACATCAGATCCAGGCCCCAACCTGCTGTGAGGCCACACCTCCCAACACTTCTCTCTGGGCACCCAACCTGCCCACTACACCAAAGTTGTCGCCATTCCTGAGAGTTTACACTGACCCTCTGTCAGTGTCATCACTTAACTGAGGTTGGTGATGTGCTGGGTCCAAGGGCCCAGATGAGCCGTCTCAGGGTTAGATGCGAGCAGGGTGTGTTGCTAAGGCCCAGGGACAGAGTGGAGACCTTGCCGGTGGAGGGGACGGCAGGACCAAGCACACAGGCACCTCTTATTGGATAAGAACATCAACTGTTGAAATAATTACAAACAAATGGAGCCCTTTTCAGAGAGAAATTCAGTCTGACATGATGCGCCATCTTCTTACATCATCTGTGCTGGGAAAGCGCGCCAGTCCACAGTCTCATCAAGGGGAGAAGTCACTGACCACAGTGTCCCACGAGCTCCACCAACAGCACTCAGGGTTATGGAGAACTGTGTTCTTGAGTCTGCCCGCTTCCACCACCAGCGGAAAAACATAGAATGCCTGTTCTGGTTACTATTGCTTCATAACAACCATTCCATCCTTGGTGACATACAACAACCATTTATTATGCTCACTGTTTCTGAAGGTCAGAAATACAGACTGACACAATGGGGACATCCTGTTTTTTTCTCTCTTATGTCTGGAGCCTCAACTTGGAAGATCCAAAGGCCAGCGGTAACTTGAAATCTGGAGGCTGGAATCACCTGGAAATGTCTTCACTAATACATTTGGCAGTTGGTGCTGGCTTTTGACCAGAACCTCAGCTGGGATGACAGCCAGAACATCTACCCGTGTCTATGAGAACTGGCTAGGCTTCCTCAGAACGTGGAGGCTGGGTTCCAAGAGTGAGCACCCCAAAGAACAATGAAGAGATGCATGGAATTTTTATGACCTAACCTTGGAAATGTGACAGCTCACTTCTGCCATCTCCTCCTGATCAGGGCAATCACAAAGGGCTGTCCAGGCTCACGGGGAGAAGACACAGCCTCCACATCTTGCTGGGAGAGTAGCTGGGTTCTAGGAGAGCATGTGGGACAAGAGACATTGTTAGGACACCTTGGGAAAAAACAGTCCCTACACCCTTCCTCCTCCGTGACATTCCTGTTCTCTTAGGCGACATTCCCAAGGAAAAGAGGAGGTGGTTCTGCTGCTGTTGTGTGAATAAACAATGTGGGTGATGGTGGGAGACGCATATTTCATCTCACCTCAGGACCGTTTTTGTAACATACACCACTGCCTGCCCCTACTTTCTTTGGAGGTTTCTATAGATAAAAATATTTACAGATAAGAGCAAGGCCAAATAAAGATCCTTGGAGGCAATCTAGAAGGGTTGTTCAGAGTTATGAATTGGATCCGATTTAATGTTCCTTAGGTAATGCAGATAAAGATAGAAAAGAGCAACACTGAACTGTGCTACTGTATTCACCTATCCATGAATTAATGATGTTTCTGGTATCATCTTTTCATTCTCTCTAACGCACCCCAGGTTCCCAGGGTTGCAGGATGTGTGTTCTCTCCGTGTAAGGTCACTGGCTCCAGCCCCACCTGTTGGGGGAGGAGCTGTGGCTTGCATCTCAGTCATCCCCGGGGATCCCTCACAGTGCCCATGCTCCTTAACCCATGGTAAATAAGTGACAAGCAATAAGATACATTGGAGTATATGAGGAAGCCATTTGGTTTAAAACTAATTCAGCCTGAGCTTGTTTTTCCAAAAGAGCTTGACATGGCCTGTGGTGCAAGCATTATACATCTGCTTTAAACATTTACAATGTCCCCAAAACAAGAATGACGTCCTTAAAGATAGGGATGTAACTTCCCCTCATACTGACATTTCTTTAAGGATAAGGATCTCTTCCTGAAAACTAAGGATTAATTACAACCTGCTGTGCTCACCTTGTGACCACTGACCTGCTGACCACCGACCTTCTGTGCCAGCTAAGCATCTTGTGACAGTAGTAAAAGAGATGGTCCTGTCATATGTGATGTATGCTCTTTCTCCCAAGATGGTATATACCCACTCTGTACCCTCCACTTCTTTGGTACCCTTCCTTCCTTAAGGAAGGACCCAGGCTATAGTCCTCAAACCTGGCTCACAATAAAGTCACCCCAATTTTTATTTATAGGTTGATTATGGATTATTTACGTCAACACCCAGCTCAACTTCTGGAGATGTACTCTCCTCCAGGCCCATCTCTGCTGCTCTTCTTGTATCACCACTCATGCCCCAGGGCCCTGACCATGCCAGCATGCCTGAGAAATGCATGTGACCCTTTACGAGAAGGGATCCCAGAGCAGTTATTATTGGGCCCCAAGACTTTAGAGAATGAACTGCTTCTGCATTAGGTGAAGCTCTTCTTTCATGGCCTACATTGTGTGCAAGTAGTGGGGCTACAGCAGAACTGACAATACCTTTCCTCTCTCCAGCTGTGTCTTCATCTGTAGGTAGACGACAGCCACCACCCAGCAAGCAGTGCATGAGGAGAGTACAGTAACGGAGCCTGCCCTTCCTCAAAGTGAGAATACACGCTGGGTCTCCAGGAAGGCTTAATGGACTCTTTCACAGGTGTTCAGGGGACTGACTCAGCATTGCACTGAGTGGCTGAAGAACCAGGCCTCATCCTGCCCCTTGACTATCATTCAAGGGGTGAGGCATCACATCCTAGGACTTGAGGGGTGCCCTATACGTATATGCTCTTTCCGTAATTCCCTTTTCCATTCCTCTCTCTTCTCATGTCCTATTTTATTAACCCTCTTCCTCAGTGTGATATTGTTGGCACCACTGAGTCAATTGATATCAGCCCAGTCAAAAGTTAGCATAAAGGAAGCCATCTTATAGAAGGGAGTCATGCGGGAACTATGTATGACCCTGATTCACCTGCCCCTTTGAGAAAATGCTCTGGTCTGCACGTAGCCTAGATGACTAAGCAGCTGTCTCTAGGGGATGTGCATGCTCTGTTAGTTTTATGGTCCTAGTTTATGCATAGACCTCCTTACTGCAATAAGGCAATAACTTTGTTCTTTAAGTTTCCTCAGGAGGGTAACGACCTCCAGGAAGAAAGCCCTGTGCTGTGATCCATCACTGGTGACAGAAGAAACAGATGATATGGCATCTCAAGGTCTGCTTCATCAGATGGTTGGCATTCCAGGACCCCCCTTTTCCAGCCCACTTGCCCTATTTAACTAACTCAAGAATTTGTAGTTTTAAGATGGTTCTTTCAGACATTAGTCCCCCATCTTCCACCTTCCTAGCAAGTTGCAATAAAACCCTTTCTCTCCTACCCCCTTGGCTCTCAACTGTTGGCTTGTCTCAGGGTGAGTAGATAACCGCCTTTGGCAGTAACAATATTGTGGTTTATAATAAGAAATATATGTGTGGCCTTCAAACGAAAAGACAACCTAACAATTGGGAGAAGATATTTGCAAACCATATATCAGATAAGGGGTTAATATCCAAAATATAGAAAGAACTCATACAGCTCAACAACAACAAAAACAATCCGATTAAAAAATGGGCAACAGATCTGAACAGAGATTTCTCCAAAGAAGATATACAGATGGCCAACAGGCATATGAAAAGATGCTCAACATCATTAGCTATCAGGGAAATGCAAATCAAAACTACAATGAGGTATCACCTCACTCCAGTCAGAATGGCTACAATTAACAAGATAGGAAACAACAAATGTTGGAGAGGATGTGGAGAGAAGGGAACCCTTGTTCACTGCTGGTGGGAGTGCAAACTGGTGCAGCCACTATGGAAAGCAGTATGGAGTACCCTCAGAAAATTAAGAATAGATCTACCATATGATGCAGCTATCCCACTGCCGGGTATTTATCCAAAGAACTTGAGAACACAAAGGCATAAAGATACTTGCACCCCTATGTTCATTGCAGCATTATACACAATAGCCAAGACTTGGAAGCAACCTAGGTGCCCATGAAGGGACAAATGGATAAAGAAGATGTGGTATTTATACATGATGGACTACTGCTCAGCCATAAGAAATGACGAAATCCAGCCATTTGTGAAAACATGGATGGACCTTGAGGGTATTATGCTGAGTGAAATAAGTCAGAGGGAGAAAGTCAAACACCATATGATCTCACTCATAAGTAGAAGATAAAAACAACAACAAACACATAGCATTGGAGATTGGATTGGTGGTTACCATAGGGAAAGAGGGGAGGGCAAAAGGGGTGATCAGGCTCACATGTGAGGGGATGGGCTATAATTAGTTTTCGGGTGGTGAATACGATGTAATCTACACAGAATTCAAAATATATTTTGATGTACATCCAAAAATAAATTAATTAACTAATTAAAACTTGAAGGAATATAAACAAAAATAAAAGAAAAAGAAAAAGAAATATATGTGTGGCCTTCATCCCTGTTTCTGGCAAAGAGCTCCTAAAAACCTTGGAATTTCGTAAGTGATAAGCAATCAACGTGTCTTTTGCCATGTTAATGAGGTGACTGTTGGGAAGCCCTCAGGTAACCAAAGAATGGATCAACCTGTGATTAGAGGGTTGGAACTTTCAGTCCCATCCCCCTGACCTCTGGGGAGGGGAGAGGGGCTGGAGGTTGAATAGATCGCCAATGGCCGATGATTTGATCTATCATGCCTGTGTAATGAAGCCTCCATTAAAACCCCAAAGGACAGGGTTTGGAGAGCTTCTGGGTTGGTGAACACATGGAGATTCAGGAAGACTGGTGTGGTCAGAGAGAGCATGGAAGCTCTGTGCCCTTTCCCCACACCATGCCCCATGCATCTCTTCCATCTGGCTGTTCCTGAGTTATATTCTTTTATAATAAAATGGGTAATCTAGTAAGTCAAATGTTTCTCTGAGTTCTGTGAGCTGCTCTAGCAAATTAGTCTAACCCAAGGAGGGAGTCGTTGGAACCTCCCATCTATAGCCCATAGATCAGAGCCCAGGTGATATCCTGGACTAGCAATTGGCATCTGAAGTGGAGGAGGGAGCAGTCTTGTTGGACTGACCCCTTAACCTGTGGGATCTGACTTTATCTCTAGGTCAATAGTGTCAGAATTGAGTTGAATTATAGGACACTCAGCTGGTGTCAGAGAATTGCTTGGTGGTGTGAGAAAAAGCCCTTCCATACATTGTAATCAGTGGCCAGAACCATTTTACCCAAAATGACCCCAACTGCCCATTTCCTTGGAAGTAACAGACCTCTCTATAGAAATGATCAAATTCCAAATCTTCTCTTGTGTCTTAAAAATCGAATCCCCTCCATCATCCAGGGAGCCTCAGAGGAAGGGGTGAGCTCTTGTGACACTGTGGGCTGATTCTGTGAGGCTCAGGCGGGGTGATCCTGAAGAGTAAGCTCTACCCCTTAGGCCAAGACAGGAGGTGGGGGGATCTTCCACTCTGAGATCCAAAGTAAAACCCACCTCACACCATGAAAATCCTTTCCCCAAAGCTCTTATTTGGATTTCATGATTCCAAAGAGTCATACACTTTCTGATAACAGAACTTTGGTGACCAATCCTAGTCTTATTTTGTTTGGAATTATTCACACAATCACTGCCTTTGGTAATCAACAGAGCGGCCCCACATCATCAGACGATGAAGCACCCTGTGCCCAAATGTGTTCTCCTGAATTCCTAGGATTCTCCCCCATGTCAAGAAGAGGATGAGATTTTCGTTTGACTAGGCCACACTCTGCAAAGCCCTATCTCTCCTTAAGACTTGGCCAATTTCCCCAGGCTCTGCTAAAGACAGAGTTGACAACCGTCACCTTACTACACCGTGAACCCACTCTCTTCGGGGGCTTAAAGTCTATTCCTGGGACAGCTCAACAAGCCAACCAGTACTCCCATCGGGTTGAGTTCTCTCCCACGAGGATCTTTGTGAGAAATGAGTTCACACAGCAGACCTAAGACTGCTATCCTTAGAGAGGCCTGGGTGCAAGGATGACTCTTGGCTGACATCTGGGACCTTGGATTTCAGCGGGGTTCCCACCATCCCCAAACTGATAAGGGTGGCTCAGGGTGGCTAAACCCCATGTGCAAACAGTGGGATGTATGCTGAACACCTGCTTGCCTTCGGGGATTCTGGACTGTTGGCATGTGCCAGGCAGAGGTAGACCATAAGACCTTGAGAACTGAGTCTCGGGCGGGCATCCCTGGTGGACAGCATTTCACACCTGTCTCAACCCGTTGCTGGAGAAATCCAGTGCCTCCTGTGTGACTCCACTGGGGGAGAAGTGGAAGCTGAATCTGGTTTCCTCTGGACTTTGCCCCGGTCATCTTTTCCCTTTGCTGGTTTTGCTTCTTATCCTTTCGCGGTAATAAATTATAGCCTGAGTATGGCTATATGCTGAGTGCTGTGACACCTGCTGCAAGTGAGTCGCCAAACCTGGGGATGGCTTAGGGACCAACACACTCCTCCATCCTATTTTCTCCTCTCTGCCACAATGAGACTTTTTTCAGCCACGTACCACGTCCCCAACATGCCCAGATATGCCTGGATCACAGTGATGAACGCAGCTGCAGTGGACCCAGCCTAAATGCACACCACGGTCTGCTTTATAATACACTTTCCCATGACCTAATTTTTTTATTTCATATTTTTCTATTTTATTACACTTAACATGCATTATAACATGCCTCAAAATTCTGTGGAATGAAATGGTATAAACACATAAACGAAGCCCATTTGATCATATATAATAAAGTTAGAAATCAAGAAAAGGAAAGCTAAAACTACGTTTTTTGAATCTATAAAATAGACTACTAAATGATGCTTAAGTTAAAAATGAAATTACTGAGTTTAAATGACAATGACAGCATCATATGTCAAAATTTGAAAGATGAAGCTGAAGCAAAGCTTAGGAGAAAATTTACAGCTTTTATTAAAAGACAATTTTTTGAAAAAAGATAAAATTATAACTCTCCTATAAATATAAATAAATAACTGTCAAAGATTTTATTTAACTCATTAATGGGTGAACCAATATGATGTTACAACTAGTTCAAAGGAGAATTCAAGAACCACTAGCATACAGGAGTAAGGATGCTGAAGTGAATTTACAAATAGACACAGAATCAGTCTTTCCATAGGGCAGCGATCAGTTGCAGTCCACCTGACACAATTCGGGTTATTATCAGCTTTACAGCATGCACGGTTGGGAATCAGACATTCAAAGGTACATCGAAAGCTGTGCTAGACAGCTCGCCCTGAAATCTGTATTCGCCCATGGCAGAGTCTTTCACAAATTTTTCTGACACTTTGAATACATTTATCAAGAAATACCAAAGATTGAAACAAAGTTAGAATTTAACTGAGGAAGCTAGAAAATAGGCACATATCTATATCCAAATATTGGACAGAGAAATCAATTATGAAGATAAGGTAGAAATCAATAGTTAGAAAATAACAATAAAAACTAACAATAGAGAAATCTGTTTATTTGAAAAGACTAAGATAATAGACAAACTTTGATCAGACCAGTTGACAGGAAGATGCTGAAAATTAACAAAGTATAGAAGGAAGAACTAACGACCTATGTAATGGAAATTCAGGTTTTTCACTAGAATACTAAAGGAACTATACACCAATACATTTGAAAGGAAAACTATAAAATGACAAAATTGGCATTAAAAAATAGAAAACTTGACTAACAACCATCACAAATTTGCAAAGTAGAGCAAAGTTTCCCTCCACACCTCCCTCCCCCATCACCGAATTCCAGCGGCCCTGTAAGTTTCATGGGAATACTACAAGATTCTCAAGGGAAAAAATAGTCTGTATTATCTAAGTTGGTCCCCAAAAGAAAAAAAGACGAAAAATTATTTATATGACCCCTTAGAATGATCTTAATACTAAGCCAGATAAATACAGTTCACAACAAGAATATGGAGCCATTTCACCTATGAACATGGATGTAAAAATCTTAAATACAATAGCAACTATTTAATGCCATTGTATTAAAAATTTCACATCACTAGCAAGTAACCTTTATCTCAGGAATGCAGAGGTGGCTTAACATTATAAAATCTATCAATTTAAGTCACATTAATAGATGAGAAAGAGGCAGCATTGCATCACCATCTAATAGATACAGAAAAGCTTTCCTAAAGTTTTATAGTGATTTATGATTTTTAAGGGGGAAGAAGTCCTCTTAGAACAATGGGTGTGAAAAAAAAAGAATTTGTTCAACCTGATAAGATTTTCCCACCAAAACCCTACAGCAAACTCGATACTTAATGAAAATCCTTTATTTATGTGCATCTCCTTAAGTTCATGACAAGGAAAGGATGTTTCCTACCATTGCTGCTCAGCATTCTACTGCAGAGTCTGACCACTGAAAAAGACAAGCGAAGAAACAGGAGGTGTTAGGATACCCTTACTTGCAGATAATGCGATCACAGAAAGTCAATGAGAAAAAGGCAAGTTGTTAAAACAACTAAGTTCAGTAAACTTTCCAGATATAAGACCAACATGCAAAATTTAACAGTGTCCCTCTACATCAGTAATATGGAACTCAAAGCGTTGTAGAATACAAGCTTCCATTTACAAACACAAGTTTGCCATTTGGAAGCAAAAGTTATAAGATACCTGGAGATTAACCTAAGAATGCAAAAACAGAAGAATTCAGAGTCTATTACAGTCCTCACTAAATGGCTGTATATACCATTGTGCCTGGATGGGGTGATCAAATATTGAAAATATCAGATCTCAATCCAATTCACTTCCACTAAAAACAACAGCAGAATTTGGGAGATCAGCAACTGGCTAAGACAAATTTTAAAATAAAATGCAAAATGGATTGCGGACTCAACTTACTATGTATGAAGACATTCCCTTAATCCATAACCACAAATGCAGACTACACAATACAAATAAAAGTATTATGATTTTGACAAGGGAATAAATAAGCCAATGAAACAAAGGAGAAAAATAAAAAATAGACCCTTGGGAATATGATGTATGACAGAAGAGGCATCTTAAATAAATGAGTGAAAGATGGATTATTTAGTAAATCGTGTCATGAAGGAGAAAAAGAAGATCTCTACTTCCCAATATAAAGCAAAAAAAAGAAAACCTCCAAATGGATTAAGGATGTAAATACAATAGATAAATCTATGAAGCTGATAGCAAAAATATAGGGGAATATGTTTAGGATCTCAGAGTGGGGAAGGATGTTTTCAACATGACCCTTCACATCAGAAATTATTTGCAAAAATCTAAAACCACAAGAGGTCAGTGTCTAAAACACTGAGGAATTCACTCAGATCAGAAAAAAAGACTAGGAAATGAAAGACGAAGACAAAATCTAAATGCTAATAAATGAATTTCACCAGCAATCCTAAAAGACCAATGAAACAAGAAGATGGAAGAACTTTCGTTAAGTGCAGGGAAGATGTGGAGAACAGGAATGCCCTTTCTTCTCTGGAAACCTGTCTGCGGCTCATCGTGACTTTGGGTAAGCACACGTGGAGAAGGTGACGGTCAAATCCTGTTAACGATTGACGCCCGGCCCCCGCCCCCGTGGGCAGCAGCCAATCAGAACAGATGCCTGACCAATCGCGTAGGAAGTCATTCCCGCGCTGTGTATCCCAGCTAAACTCACACCTAGGTACCCAGAGAAACTTTGCTCGGATAGCAAAGACGTGAAGAAACATCGGTGTTTGATGTTTAGGGAAATGCACGAATAAAATGATGTCTAAGCTTCAAATGCCATTCTTTTCGGGGGTCAGATGCCATGAACTAGATGTCCGTGGAGAAATAGGGTTAGATTTGAAAAATAGTATTAAGTGAAAAAAGTAAGAAATAGCATGAAAGTTAAAGCACGATACAATCGTTGTAGAGTAAAAAAAATCACACTTGGTGAAACACAGTTTTCTAAAGGACACATATATCCCAAAATAAATGCAAGAAAGATGGTTTGAGGGGCATAAACTAAATTTGGATGCCATGGAGGAGTGGAATGAGCGTGAGGATGTGGGACGATAGAGGAAATAACATACACACATATATACTCTGTATAAAACCGTGCAAAACTGACCATCCTCATCATGGACTGCTGATGACGACGCACAAGGAGCTGAAGCATATGATTGACTTTTTTCAGTACAGCTTAGACCCTAAGTCTGGGGAGAAGGGAAGTGAGCCAATAAATCAATATTAATTTCTTATTTTGATACTGCTGTTAGGGAATTTGAGAAATAAGGCATCCAACTAGAAACAGAAGAGTTCAGGTTGGTGGTCACTCAAGTGTTTTTCAAAAAAAATGTGAGGCGTGCTTACTCTGAGCAAGTGCTGGGGCTACACCCGTGACCAAGGAAAAACCTTGTTCCTGGAAGACCTTACGTTCTAGCGGACAGGAAGCTGCAGAATCTCTGAAAAGAACTGTCCCATTCGGAGCAGATTTCCAGGCCTGGCGTAGGAATGGGGAGAGCATTAAGAGGCAGGGGCTTCTGTGCCCCTCATTAAAGGACGAGCCTCTTAAGATTAACATAAAACCTGTTTTTTTTCTTTTAAATCCTTCAGTGCCTGATTCACAGTATGAACACTCAAAGGAAGGAAACGAGAGAGAAAGGGAGAGAAAGAGGCAGACAAGCTATGTGATTCCACAATGCCTGAGAAGATGCCAGACAAACATCCCAGACAGCACGTGGGAGATGGAACCTGCCAGGATTTTTCCTGCCTTGTGAACTCATTTGACGAGAAAGACAGACAAAATCTAAATTATAATTCAAACTAAATCACCACTTTATTTATATATTTAATAAATTATCTTTACCAAAAAAAAGAATATGTAGAACCAAGTAATGAACATTGTCACCAAGAGTGAATATATATCAATTATTAATAAATTAATATATAATATATTATCGATTATTAATAACTATTGATTAATAATAATAGATAATATATTAATATTTAGTCACTCTTGGTGAATACGTTTACTACTTGGTTCCAAGAGCAAGGATCACATATATGTGAAATGCATATTTGATATATATACACATATATACTTAATTTTATATAAATATAATATTTGTTACATATGAACATTTTTATGTATATAAAATTTATTTAATATAAAATATTCAGTATACAAAAATTTTTTTCACACCTTTTTGTTAGTATATTGCCATTTTCTCCTTAGAGATGGGGTCAGGCAAGTCACCCGCTGTGCTCGGCCACTTGAGGGAGCCACACTGGTGCTGTGCTGACACTAGGACGATGCAGACCAGAGGGGTAATCAGAGAACCAGAACCCAGGGCCCACATCTGCCCACTTGTGAGCTAACAATGGGTTTTACGGGTTTTTTTTCTTTTTTTTTTGGTACACCCTGTGAACTAAGATTGAGTTTTATGTTTTCAAATGACTAAAAAAAATCAAAAGAAGAATAATATTTCATGATATGTAAAAATTGTAGGAAATTCAAATTTCACCTTCCATGAATAAATTTTATTGGAATACGGTCCTGCTCACTTACCTTTCGTCTCTGGCTGCTTTCTCATTGCGATGTGATTTCCTATGGCCGTAAAGTCTAACGTATTTACTATCTGACCCTTTACAAAAAAATGTTACGAGAATCCTTTCCCACTGGGAATTGTTCGAAGGAAAACTGTGAAAATATGCAATTTCTTTACTGGATAGTGGGCTATAAGAAAAAAATCACCTCTCAGTTTACCTTGAGGGAGCCCTGCCTCCAAGAGCAGCTGTCAATTGTCATCTGCATTCCCAAACCAGGGTCCCTGGCACCCTCCACGTTCCCTGGGCACAGACGTTCCCACAATATTTCCACAGCACTCAGTTAGTACTTGCTCCACTTAAGAAAAAATCACCCTTAATCATTTGTCAGTGTTACAAGAGGTCCAGCAAAGCTTTGCCCTGCCAAGACACCAGAAATTATCTACTTCTTTCTCTCTAATTTATTTTCCTTCCAGTATCTTCCTTCCAAATTTCTGTTGGACGAGTTTGCTCAGGAGTGAGGAGAGAGAGATTGCTGTGAGCACAGTGGGAACACTAAGAAGCCTAGTCCCACTCATTCGTCGCCTCTTGTCCTTCTCTTGCTCTGACCAAGCATATTAGTCAGCTCTTTCCCTCCCTCTCTTTAGACCCCACAAATTCCTGGATTATGTGTGCATGGCTGTAACAACTGTGGACCCAGGATTCCCGGTGACAGCCCCCATTTAAGATATCCTATCCAGTGCTCCTCACAAACCACTAAAATAACTTCAAAGTTTGTATTCAGCAGTCTCCAAACTTTGTCTTTCAGACTGCTTCTCATACCCAAAAGTGGTACAATAATTATTTGAAAGATAGTTTCTCCATGTTTTTATTGAGGTCATATTAGTTTATAACATATAAATTTCAGGTATCCATCATTATGGTGTGATTTCTAATTTCTATACAGATTGCATCGCACTCACACTAAAAGTCTTCTTGCCCTCTATCACTATACTCATGTGCCCCTTTACCCCTTTCACCATCCCTCCTACTCCCTTCCCCTCTGGTAACCACCAGTCTCTTCTCCTTATCTACGTGTTTATTTATCTTCCATGTGAGCAAGATCAAACAGTATTTGTCTTTCTCCGTCTGATTTATTTCACTTAGCATCATACCCTCAAGGTCCACCCATGTTGTCACAAATGGCCAGATCTCATCCTTTTTTATGGCTGAGTAGTATTCCATTGTGTATATATACCACATCTTTTTTATCCATTCATTCCTTGATGGACACCTAGGTTGCTTCCAAGTCTTGGCTATTGTGAATAATGCTGCAATGAACATAGGGGTGCACATATCTTTTTGAATTAGTGTGTTCACGTTCTTTGGGGGAAGATCTTTGCAAGCCATATATCCAATAAGGAGCTAATATCCAAAACATATAAAGAGTTCATATGACTCAATAACAAAAAAATCTAATAACCCAATCAAAAAAATGGGCAGGGGGTATGAACAGACATTTTTCCAAAGAAGATATACAGATAGCCAACAGGTGCATGAAAAGATGTTCAACATCACTAATTATTAGGGAAATGCAAATCAAAACTACAATAAGATATCACCATGTCAGAATGGCTATTATTAAAATGACAAGAAATAGAGCCTAGCCCCGTGGCCGAATGATTTTAAGTTCCGTGTGCTCCAGGTTCACAGGTTCAGATGCCAGGCGCGGACCTACTCCACTTACCAGCCATGCTGTGGTGGTGCCCCACATATAAAAAGTAGAGGAAGATTGTCACAGATGTTAGCTCAGGGCGAATGTTCCTCAACAAAAAAAAGACAAGAAATAAGTGTTGGAGAAGATGTGGAGAGAAGGGATCCCTCATACACTGCTGGTGGGAATGCAAACTGGTGCAGCCACTATGGAAAACAGTATGGAGATTTCTCAAAAAATTAAAAATAGAACTATGATGTGATCCAGCTACTCCACTTCTGGGTAATTTTCCTATTTTTGATTTTGAAAAATATGCTTACCTGTCAGTTTAACCCTAATCACTTCAAGGTGTAATTATCGCTTTATCTATATGTATCATGCTGGATTATAAGGTACGTGAGGGCAGGAGCTGGATATGGGTCATTTCAGTATCCCCAGTGCTCAGCACAGGGCTTGGCACTTGGGGAGCAAACAGGAAATGTTTGTTGATTGAACGGAAAAAAGGCCAGTTGTTCATTTGCCTTGACCTCTCGCCTCCCCTGAAAAGCATATGTACCTGCACACACCCTGAAACTCTGGGAGGTAGGAATATTGCAGTCTCTATCCAGCTGTGGATTTGCTACCTGAGTTCTGCTCCTTGGAGTCTTCATGCCTCTTCCTCTCCATCTCAGGAGACCTTTGCTGAGCACCGCTTCCATGCCAGAGAGCTGGACAAGAAGGATGCGGCGTGTGTACAGCAGGCAGCGTCTTTTTGTGGCCATCGAATCCTTCCTCCGGCTGCCCACACACCTGTAGCCTCTCTCCTCAGTCTTGTCTGCTTTCAAGTCTGTCTCCTGTGCGAGACTGGTGGCTACTTGAGGGCAGCACAGGGTCAGGTTCCTCATCTGTGTCCTCAGTATCTGGCACTCATTGAACTTCTCAATAACTACATGTTACCTATGTCATGTTGCCAATAAGTACATAGAGGCGTAGAGAAAATAGTGCTGGAAATTGAACCAGGTCCCTCCGACCTCAAGAAACATTCCTTTTCATTCCTGTCCACCTGTACCTCAGCCGTGACTTTCGGTCAGATGGTCTTTGCTCTGAGCTGTGGTTATTTTCAGAGCTAAATACCACTTCTCTTGGCATGAGAGGTGTCAGGTGAAACCTACCTGGTCACCACGTTCCCCACAGCCACCCCTCCCCCGTCAGCACATGGGAAATCAGTGCTATTGACGTCAGCAAATGATGCTGCGTGTTTCTGACCGCTGGGCAACATGGTGGACACTGGGGTCACAAAGATGATAAGACCGGCTCTTGTCCTTGGCTGCTTCCATTCTGAGGAGACCCCTATCTGTCACCCAATGAGGTGAGCATTAGTCCCCGACTGCAGGAAGCATTAAGGTGGGAAAGCTGAGGGAAGTGATGAATTCTGAGTAGAGGCGCTGAGAAGGAAGATGGGACTATATGTGGAGAATGGGAAAGAGAAGAGAGAGCCAAAAAGTCAGAAACAGTGGTGGTTTCTCTCCAGCTTCAGATTCAGCAGTGTTGGATTCAACACTGACCGAACACCTCTTATGCTGCAAAACCCTGCTAGGTCCTCTCCTACTTAGCCTCCGTGTGTTCCTCAGAGCAGCACTAAGAAGGTAGAAATGTGATCTCTGTTTTGCAGATGAGTGAAGTGAGGCTCAGAGAGGCTAGGATACCTGCCCAGGGCAGCAGAGCTGACATGAGGTTGGTCAGAAGTCGGATGTAGACTTGACTTCAAACTGGACCTCCTTCCTGTCCCAACAGGAGCAAAGAGAAGGACATTGTGAGAATGTGAAGACACCACTGGACCTCACAATAGACCTTGTACCTTAGCCCACCCTCCAGCCACCCCTTGGACTTGACCAAAGCTGTCAGTGTTGGGACCACTGCCTCAGGCAAGGCTTATAAACCAATAGCAGTGCCAGGCACTTTAATTATACTAGTGAGGATTTATGTTATGTTAGGATTCATTTAACTGCCAGCAACAGAGTATAAAACAAAGTAAGTAGATAAAAAGAGAGTGACATTTATTTCTCCCTCCTTTAATGGATGTCCAAAGGTGAGGAATCCAGGGCTAGTATCGATGTTTTATGGTGTCATTAGGGGGCAGCCTTCCAACTTTCTGCTCCTCCATTCAAGCACATGGTTTCTCTATTGGATGTCACCTCAGGGCCTGATAAGATTGCTGGAGCTCCAACCATCACATTCATGGTCCAGCAGAACAAAGGGAAAAAGTATGTGTTTATAGTTAGCTGTATTTAAAAATCATTCTTGGAGTTCCTACACACTCTTACTTACTGCTCATTGGCCAAGACTTAGATATGGTGACTCTGAGCTCCAAGACAGGCTAGGGAACAGAGTCTTTGTTCTGCCTGACGCTTCTCCCGGCTAAAATCAGTCCTCTTACAAAACAAAGGCTAGCAACTTCCACCACATCTGGCGGATGGTGTACGTGCACATGAAACCAATTTGAACAAGAATCCGACAGATTATGTGCTACCGTGGTCCAGCAGTATAACTTCAAGCCTGTTACTAAGTACTCTGACCTGATTTCCTTGTTTGTAAATCACACCTGTTTCGTACAGGTGTTGTGAAGGTAAAATGTGTCAACACCCATAGCAAAGGGTCGTTCCTCATTCACCACATTCTCGGGGATGCCGTCACACCTGGCTGTGCAGGTGTGGTCTGCCCAGCTCCGGGGGTTGAATGTGGATATTTCTCCTGCTAGGCTAGCCATCTTTAAGAAACTCGGCGTCATCACACACTTCTGCTTGCTTCACGACCCCACCTTACAGAGAAGGAAACTGCGTCCAGGCGCGTTAGACAATGTACTCATGTCCACAGCAGTGAGTGGCAGAGCTGGCATTGGCATCAGCATCTTTCTTGATCTCAGACCCACATTCTGGCCCACCCCATGCTGCTTCCCTCAAAGGCTTGAGTGCTCACAGGTTTGCATCCTCTAGGATTCCGTGGGGTGTCAGATACTCTATTTCCCAGGCAGATCATTCGTCAGAACTTGTGTCCCAACCCGTGGTTTCAAAAATGGTCACTGCGTCTGTCTCTCTAAGCAGAACACTTGGTCACCAAGCACTATCCATTCATCTTTTCGTCTCTGCCCCTGTTGGCTCTGGTGTCAGTCAACAGCTTATCACCTTTTCTTAACCTACACCCTGTAAGCTAAACAGGAAACGTGCATGCCTTCCTTTAATGTCACCAAAAATTTCAAACCTATGCCAGTTGGGAATGCATTTGGCTACAAGTAACAGAAAACCCAACCCACAATGGCTCAATAAACTAGAGGTCTAAGAAGTCTGGAGCCAGGCAATTGGGGATCTTTCTATCTTCCTATCCCATCATGCTTAGCATACACCTTTCATCTTCATGGTGACAAAATAAGTGCTGCACCTCCAAGTATCACATCTATATTCCAGTCAGGAATAAGAAAGAAAAATCGGAGAAGGGCAAAACTATGAGGGAAATGCTCACCCCTCCCAAGGCCCTATACCATGGCTTCCACTTTCATCTCCTTGGCCAAGATTGAGACATATGGCCACTGCTGCTGCAAGGCAGGCTGGAGAGCCATCATTTGTAACTGTGTACTGTTTTACATCAAAGAATAAAGGAAGTAAGCGACAATGCATATTGGGTAGACAACCAGCAGAGTTGGCTACAAAAATAAATTGAGCAGTGCATCCCACAGTTAATCAAAGCAGTGATAATTTTAGAAAGTAAAATCCATTTTGACCTTTGAAAGGTATTTTTATTTCATCCTGAGATAACATCCGGATCCTTGAAGCTGATTGCACACCAGAGACACAATGCATCTTCCTGAAGATCAATTAGGTTGCCATGTTTTATTTTCAAATTTCCATCAGGCTCCTTGTTGGAGGGACACATATTGTCCACTCTGGATGTTTCCTTCCATGTGGATGAATGTCCCTTAATATCACACTCCTTGCTTCTTTCTCACTGAATCTGACCTGAGGCAGCGAAAACAAGGTGCAGTTATTGGACGCCCCACATCTCTTACCACCATACATTCTCGTAAGATTCCTTCTCCCGCTCTTCATTAAGACTTACCAGTTTAGGTTTTTACCTCTGTAGGCCTCCGTTGCTGCAACAACCTCTGAATTATCCTACTTCACTTTTTCCCCACTCCCCTGGGAGCAGGGTTGTCTATTAACCATGAGTGGTTCCCAAGAGGCTGCAGGGAGCCTGGCCCATAATAGGCACTGTGACTGACTCTCCCATGTCAACCTCAGAGTTTCCACCTTTCATGTCACTGCCCTACTCAAAACCCTCCAGAGACTGGGTATTCTGGACTTGAAAGCCTGGTTCCCTTGTGGACCAGCTTTGTTGAGCCCGCGCTGAGTCCAGACGCCTGGTGGGTCTGCACTGGACTCCCTTCCCCTGGACCCAGCAGGCTCCTTGAAGCCAGTTCAGCCAATTCCTCGTACTGGAAGGTAGCAAGGGGATTTTTATGTTCAAAGAACTCTGCATTCATACAATGCATTTCAAGAATTATCTAGTGTAGAAAGTTCTCCTACTTGGCTATCGCTTATAAAGCATCCATATAGTGCCTTCTATGGGGTCAACACAATGCAAGTGCATCATATACAGCAATCTCCAATCAGAATAAGCCTGCAAGGTTTGGAGTGTCAGCCTGTTTTATAGATGAGGAATATGGGGTTCACTGAGATTGAATGACTTCTTCATGATGTTTTAGTAAGAACAGAGTCTGGATTGAAACTCAGATCTATCTTATTTCAAACCCACAAGCTTCCCACTACACACGTTTCTTTTATACTACACCTTACTGATTTATAAGAAAAAAATACAAAGTTCCACATATGTGTATCAAGAAGATCATAGCCTTACCTCCACTGACCTCTAAAACTTCCCAAACTCTCTTCTTGTATCAAAACATTTAAAGCCACTCTTTATTTTTTCATAGCAATGTCTCTTTAAATCAACCCCTTCCCCTTTTTTTCATATTAATTAGCCAGGTCGCTAAGCTGGCACAGGGAAGTGGTGTTAGAGTGTCCCCAAATTAATAGTGCCTCATCAGCACTGAGGCAGGGCGTGAAATTCCCTTCTGAAGTGTTACCTGAATGCCTTTAGCACTCCCTCGGCTGCTGACTTCAGACAAGAGTGGGAACTCAGCAGAAATATCAGCAGGTCTGCATCGGCCATCAGCAGAATCCGAGGGTCAGAGAAGGTCAAGTCCTCCTTGCCCATCCGTGTTCTTCCGATTCCTCTGCTCGCCTCAGTTGCACCATCCCCTCTGTCTTCAGCCTTCCGGGCACTCAGGGCCCGAGGCCCCCAGAGCCGGTCATTCCTGATTGGAATCACTCTGTCCCTGGCTCACCCCTTAAATAGAGCACATTGTGTCTCCAGGCAACTGGATAGAGCAACTGTGAGTTGTGCTAATGGGACAGGGCCGGGGCGACACCCTGGCACCATGGAAACACTGCCCCTGCCTTCAGTGCTGGGTTTAACCTGCCAGGAACCCCCACGCTGAATGGGAGAGGTACTGGGGGTGTGTCAGGATGGAAGGGAGCTGAGGGCGAGCCTCCAAGGGGAGCTTCCTCCAAGGAGGTCTTCAGGCAGCCCAACTGTGGTGAGCCCACCTCACTGTGAATTTCCTCCCCGGGGTCAACTCCAGAGATTCCCAAAGTGGCCAATCTCAGTCTTCAAAAGTTTTACAAGGGTTAAAAATCTTATTTGAGATGAAATTTACTCTTTCATCTGTCCCCAAAATAGAGCAGACTCCGGCCAGGTCTGTCCGTCCCACGACTTGAAACAGTCACCTCTAGGCAAGAGAGGGGCCATGCAATCGGCAGGAAGGTTGTAGCTGAGGGAAGCACCAGGGGAAAATGGAAAGCCCTGGCAGACAGGGGTTCCCACGAAGATGGGACAGATCCTTGCTCAGCCACTTGCTAGCTGTGTGATCTTGGAAATGCTACCCATCCCCTTCGAGCCTCGGTTTCCTCATCTGTAAAATAAGGTTTACAATAATGTCAATCTCATAGAGTTGGTGTGAGGATTAACTGCATAAGAAACTACTGGCACATAGTAAGCACGTCAATAATTGTTAGTTATCAAGATATGATGATGGCACTGGTGATGATGATGTAAATGATGATGGTGATGATGGTGGTGGTGATTATTTTGGTGACAGAGAAGAGCAGTGTACGTAAAATATTTATTAATTAAAACCCTGTGTTATTGGGATTGAAACAGGGCCACCCCGTGTAGACCCTTGACCTGTGACAAAGGAGAGATGAGACCGCAATAGAGAAAGAAGAGTTTCTTCAATAAATAGGGCTGGATCAAGTGCATACTGTGTATGCACAAAAATGAAATTCAACCCCTACCCCAAAGAAAACTCAACACCTGAAAGGTGTTTGTAGATCTAAACGTGAAAGGTAATACGAAAAACCTTCTAGAACAGGGCCACCTGGTTTGGACCTTCCTATGTGGTTAATCCAATCAGCCTGAGCAGGCCATTCATTGCGGCACAATTTAGTAGTGAACCAGATAACTATGCCTTAAAAGCATGAATAAGGACAGCTGCTTCCTCTTTTATTTCCCTCCGTCTATGCAGTGAAATCTCCTGCTCGTCTTGTTCCCACATAGTAAGCTCGCCTGAGAGAAGTTTGGGATGAGCCTTGGTGGGAAAACTGTCCTGTCACTATGCCGTCTGTGGCTGGGTCTGTGCGGCAGCCTGGTAACGGGGTCCATGCATCCAGGTGAGTGATGGCTTCATAATCTGCTCTTCAGGACCACTTGTATCCTTCAAGGCACCATCAACACCCCAGGCCCAGAGTCTAGATTCAGGGCCTGGTCCTTCTCCAGATGGCCCTGCTTTGAGGGACGAGGGGTTTGCAGAGATGGATGCAGTCAGTTCTTATTTCCCACGTGGCTTGTGATCTTTGTGGCTCCATTGGTTGGAGCCCTGAGCAGCAGAGAGGGTGAGCACAGAATTCAAGTTGTCCAAATGCCTGTGACTACCTCTGAGGGGGAAAAGTGACTTCTGGTCTCCTGAGGGCCGGCTGTGCCCCGGGCTTGGGGCTAGGAGCATTCAAACCTCACCTCTAATGCATGGAGCAATTCCATGAGGTCCTTATTTTACCGAAAAACAGATTGGGCAAAGAGGTTAAGTTTGTGCCCAGGATCGCACAACTAGTAGATAGAAGAGCCAGGATTTAAACTCAGACCTGGACACATCCTCAGTCCACAGGCTGCATCATGAGGGCAGCTAGCAAAGAGTCAGCCATCACAGCACGAATACGGACTCTTCCAGCTCTGCCTGTAGCCAGAGGAACAATCAGACTCCTAGAAGGCGAGAGCAGTGCTCGCTTGCCCTGTCATCCCTACGATCCTGTCCCTCCATGAGAGTTTGCTGCGAGCTCCAGAGAAGAGAGACACAGAGGTGGTACTTGCTGGCAAGGGCCTGGAGAGTGTTGTTTATTAGACCTGATGAAGGCTGTTCCGTGAGCTTTGGGTGTTAAGTCAGCAAGCAAGACATTTTAATCAATCCTTATTTTTAGAGAAGAGTTGTTTTTTAAAGTACAGTTGAAAATGTGTTCTTTCATCAACAATGACTTAATTCACAATAAACTGGAAAATTAAGCTCACCAACACACCCTTTTCATGACATATTTGGTTAAGTGAAGCTAATCGAATGCTGTAAAAATGATCATCATCATAGCAACATTTATTAATCATCTGCTGTGTGCCCTTCATCTTATTCTAGCAAATATTGATTGGGTACTTGCTGTGTTCCAGACTGAGGATGCAGCAATAAACAAAACAGACAAAAATCTCTGACCTGCAGAGTTTGCATTCTCCTGAAGGGAGACAGAAAATGAACAAACAAACAAATAAATAAGCTAATCGTATGGTGTAAGAGGTACGGAGAAAAATAAGCAAGACAGAGGGACAGAGAGTACCACAGGTGCTAGAATATTCAATGGTGTGGTCAGGGAGGGTGACATTTAAGCAAAGAACTCAGTGAGTTGTGAGCCTCAGAATGGACTTTTTGGGGAAGAGGGTTGCAAGTAGATTAAGCAATTGGTGCAAAGGCCCTGTGGTGGGAATAAGCTGAGTTCCTTGAAGGAGCGACCAGGAGGCCACATGGCAAGGAGGTGGAGGCAAGGCAAGCAAGGGAGATGCAGTCAGGGAGTTAACAGGGCCGGATTATATGGCAGCTCACAGCGCTCTGTCAGTTTTTTCTTTTATTCTGAGTGAAACAGCACTGGTGGGGCAGGAGGACATGGAAGGGCAGGAGTTATATGTAAGACTGTTCCAAAGGCCACTCTGGCTGTTCTGTGGGCACCGGGAAAAACCAGGCACCTGTCAGAAGCAGTGGTGACAATCCAGAGAGAGACAATGCTGTTTTGGATTAGGAGCTGTGTTGAAGGTTGGGAGAAGTGATGATTCTGGACACACTTTGAGGAGAGACACTTCAGGATTTGCAGATGGAGGGTGTGTGTGTTTTTGAGAGGGAGAGAGAAGTCAAGGGTGGCACTTACGTGCTGGTCGGAGAAGCTGGCAGGATGAGTCGACTTTAACACGAAGGTCTGGAAGCATGGGAGGGAATCGTCGTCTGGGGCAGTGGAAGGCAGGGAGTGCAGCCCTGGGCATGCTAAGATGCAAATGCCTTTTGGATATCACAGGTGGGGAGCTGTGAGGGCAGATGGAGCCTGGAATTCAGGGGAGAGGATTGGGCGAGAGAGAATTGCTGCTTCAACAACACTTAGAGGTGAGTGTTACTAACCTCATTGTACAATGAAAGAAACTCAGTTACAGAAGTTAAATACAGGATGCAGGATCGGCCAGATAATGAGTCAGGGTTTGAACCCAGTTCGGAAACCACCCTTTAGTGCTAAATGCATTTCTGTTCGATTGAAGAAGCTTTTAGATGCAAAAAGAAAATCCTCATGTGAATCCCTCAATTTTTTAAAAAAATCTTTGTATCTCAGCTCAAACTTTCCTCTGTCTATGCGCAGACCCAGAGCCAGCTGGCCTCCCACTCACTTGAAAAAAATGTAAAATCCCACTTTGAGAGAGCCTTTTGTTGGCTTAAAAAAGCAGTCACGCTTCACAGTCGACCCAACAGAGAATTGTTTTTGGCAGGGACACCAAGAGATGATGTCATTCCCTGAGGACAGGGAAAACCCCGTCCTTTCATTCTCCTTCAAAATCTATCACAGCCGCACTTCCCAGACCTGTTGCTGGCAGCAGGGTGAACAGGCATGACATTTTTAGAAATGATATTTTCAAGACATGGCAAGAATATTAAATAGGTTTATGCCCTCTGACCTCAAAGTTCTATTCTGACCATCTAACCTTAGGAAATTATCGGAATCACATAAAAATGTCTTATGCTCAAAGATGTTCATTACAGCCCTACTTATAATGATGGATTTTTTTAATATATATATATTTTTCTTCTTCTCCCCAAAATCCCCCAGTACATAGTTGTACCTTCTAGCCGTAGGTCCTTCTGGTTGTGCTATGTGGGGTGCCACCTCAGCATGGCTTGATGAGTGGTGCTAGGTCCGCGCCCAAGATCCGAACTGGTGAATCCCTGGGACACTGAAGCGGAGCACACGAACCCAACCACTCGGCCACAGGGCCGGCCCCAATGATGGAATTTTTTTAAGGCACCTACTATCCAATGGAGAAATGGTCAAAAAACATTTTTAGGAAGAATTTTAAAAGTCTTGGAAAATGGTACTATTAACATGCCGGGCTTGAAAGGCAGGATGCAATGTCGTATTTTAGTATAATACAGATATTGCAGTAATTTTTAAAACCAATTGGTAACTAATGAAATACAGAGAAAATATTATATATGTAAAAGGATGCTGTCAGGGGTAGAATGGGACCTTGCTTTCTTTTTCTAAAATGAAAAACTTAGGGCACAACTGAAAACAAGACCTTAGGAGCCTCACATTCTAACTGGCCCCTTCCTCATGGCTTACTGAGAGGGTCCATTTCAGCGGAACAGCTCCTACCACCACCACCTCATATCTCCATCTCCACCAGCACCCTCCAGCCAATATAAATGGAATCTCGAAAGGCAGGAGAAGATACCTGCTCAGGAAAGACAGGAATAACACAGAGAAATACTCCTCCTTTCCTACTCTATCCCCATCCATCAGCTAGAGAATGGAAGATATGTGGTAGTTTCCTATCCTCAAAGCCAAGGGTAAGAGGGGCCAAGAGAATTGCTCATCAAAACTGGTGCAAGCCAGCAAAAAAGATAAACTGATTCCTCAGCTGGTCTGTTGGGCTGCCACACTTGTTTGCCTATACCTAGATAACCAAAGAGAGGAATAAGAGCTTGGGGACAGAGTGTGACGGGAAAATATGTCAACATAGGAGGCCCCTCTGGAATCCAAGTTTCCCAAGACAGACATGAAATAAGTCCAGGTCGGCGTGTGCATGTTGGCCCAACAGCTCATCTCGGTGGTCAAGAGGAAGAGGTATGGATCCCACCTGTCTACAGAAGGAGTGTCAAAGAATCTCTGGTCATCTTTACCATAGTCCATCTTCTGGTCATAAGTTATTTCTCCACGTGTAGTTATATTCATCTCCCAAGACAGCCTACCCCCCAAATTCTATACCATTACAGCCTCAGCTTAAGTTCAGGAGCTCATCACCTAAATTAGGTCTGGGTGTCGATGAGGCTCACTGGGTGAGCTTCCTTGAATATGGCTCCTCTCAAACAGAAGACCTGTGAACCAAAGAGGTGAGTTACCGTCCCCACACCCACAGCATACAGTGGAAAGATAGCATAAAATGACTACAATAGACGCCCCAATTCAAAATGGGCTTTGGGGGATGTCAACTGAGTGACCTGATGGTTTCCCAAGGTCTCTCTGGCTGGTTGGAGCTCCTTATATCTCCAGTACTGTGTAGCCTCCAGAATCTCCATTCAGCTCACAGCAGCTCTGTAGTTATTTTCTGCCAGGCTGCGTAGAGGCTCACTCTTTGCTCACACAGGTTAGTATTTGGTCAAAGGCTTAAGGGGACCCTATGCGTCTTTCTGGAACTCCTTATCTGTGAGGCTCCACCCCTCCTCGCTAGGACCTGGTTCCACAAACTCCAGCCACCTTAGCAACAACTAATTCTGATCTCTATCTCTCCAGATCACCAAAACCTCTGCATTCTTTTTGGGCTTCATTTCCTTCTGCAATACTCTAGAAAGTTCCCCTAGGCAGAAAACTGAAACAATCATCATCTCATATGTTTTCTCTCTCTCAGGGACCATAGTCATGCAATGTCTATTCTCCACTTTGCCTAGTTTTTCCACATACAATGTATAGCACTCAATAAAAAATAACCAGACACACAAGGAGACAAGCTGATATGAATGGGAAACATAATCGGCAACTGAAACAGATCCACAGGTGATATAAACAATAGAGTTATCAACTCAAGACTATAAAATAAATATGCCTAATATATCCCAGAAGATAAAAGATATCAGACTGAGAATTTTGGCAGTGAATCAGAAACTGCCAAAAAATTAAAATTTTAGAACAAAAAATACAGTAACTAAAATGAAAAACTCCAATGAACTTCTTTAACAGCAGATTAAACCCAGCTGAGAGGAGAATTTGTAAACTAAAAGGTATCTAGAATGAAACAAAGAAGAGAGACAAAACAGGTAAATACAGAAGAGAGGGTAATGGAGCCCAATAAGGATCGAAGGTCAAGAATGGATAAGAAGCAGTATTTCAAGAGAAAATGGTTGTGAATCTCTAAAACCTGACGAAAGACATCAAGCTACAGATTTAAGAATCTCTACAAACCCCAAGCAGGATAAAAATAAAAGAAAAATACATCTAAGCACATCATAGTAAGATTGCCGAAAATCAAAGGGAAAAAAATCCTTCTTGAAAACAACTAGAGGAAACAAGAGAGGAGGGGATTTACCCAGTGCGAGAAAGGGTAGGGAGCCAGGGAAGAATTTGACTGCACCGAGAAGGTGATCCTTAAGTTGGACCTTGAAAAACAAGTATGATTTTGGGTAAAGGGTCTTCAGGGTGGACGGAATGATGGACAAAGTCTCAGAGAATTGAAAGTTCAGGACATGTGGTTCCGTGTGAACACAGTGCAATTTGATCCTGAAAAGATAGCTTGGGGAGAGATTGGGAATGACCTTGAATGCCTCCTCAGGAGTTTGAACTTCCTCCTGAGGGTAATGGGGAACGACTGACAGTTGTAAATCAGGGCACTGACTAAAAAAGCCACGTCTTTTCCAAAGCAAGAGGCAGGCTTTGGGAAGAAGAGACCCAGGTCTCCTTGTACAATATTTATAGAGAGAATACGAAAATATTCCTTATCCATGACCTCAAAATCAATATAGAGTTTGACATAGGAAGGTAGGCATGGGGATAAATCATCTACTCAATACTTACTTTGTGCCATTAATAATAAAGATACCATAATAAAGATAAGTATTTACAAAGACACCAGATTTCATTGTAACCTCTTTAGGAGGCCATTCACTCACTCCATCCCTTTTGTCATCGTAAGCTTTTTTCCTTCTTCGGTACATTTCATATGATCCTTGAAACAGCCCACTCATACTTTTTGGCGTGGCTAATATTTACTCATCCTTCAAATATCAGTTTAAATACAACTATTTCCGTGAACTTTCCAGACAAATTTAGGGTCTTTCTCCCACACACATTATTTTTTAAAATATTTCCATTACAGTAATTATTTAATTTTACCACAGTAATCGATGTGTTAGCACTGGTAATTCTGCATTAGCCCATAAATGTCTCCAAGCTGGACCAACTCTTACCCATCTTGTGTCCTCAGCACCTCGCAGAGAATATAAGCTGTCAAAGTAGCCATGAGCTCAAATATTGCTGACCATTATCGTATACAGACAAAGAGAGTATGGCTCTTAAAGCTTTAGCCCAGAAATGACATAACAATTTCATTTTCTCGGCCAAAGCAAGTCACATGGCTGCACTTAACTTCACAGGGGCAGGGAAGCACAACACTATCATGTGCCAAGAGGAGAACTGGGAATTTTGGGTGGATAATACCAATGATGGCCACAGTGGATAAGCCTTGCAACAACCAATGGGATAATGTCATAAATTGTAAGGATTAAATAATGTATGTGTAAAGTACTCAGAAAATTGTGAAATGCTACACAAATATTACTTCTAAGTTACCATAGAAGTATAGTGTTATGGATGTTCAGATAAGGGAAATATAAATCCATCATGAGAGATTGGGGGAAGACTTCATGCAGACAATGACCACTGTAAGGTAATTAGAATTTGGACATGTGAGAATGATAGAGTAGGCATTCCAGGTGGAGGGAACAGCAAAGGTCTGGAGACAGCACAGTCAAGGGCACATTTGAGGAATGGCATATCTCGTGTAGCTCGAGAAGAAGGCATCTGCTGTAAATAGCATCTCTACAGGGAGGAGCTTCCAATGGCCAGTTGGAAAATAAAATGCCCGTGGTGCCATTTTCAGAAGCAAAGGTGCCCCTATACAAGAACTCAGATACCATGGATACACAGGAGGCAGCCTGACCCCAAGAGCACAGTAATACCAGCAATCTGATGAGCTCATCATTGTCTTGAGAGCTCATTACACAGTCTGGCATGGGAGATGTCTCTGCCATTCCTACCCACTCAGACAGAACTACAGAGATGAGCTCATCACCATCTTTAAAAAAAAAAATCGCCATTTAAACAGCAGAAATGCTTGGCCTCATGCTGTCAGGAAAGCTGTCACCATGGAAAAGAAAAAGAGAAAGTCCCCCAAATTAGTGTTGAATCTCTTCCAAGAACTGTCAATATTTTTGGAAGCCCCCGGAGAACAAATGCTTTCTTGAGCCTGGCAGGATCCGCAGTGTTGAAAAGAGATTGACTCCAGGCTTATTGAGGGTGGCCAATCAGTGCCGCGTTCAGTGGGTGACATTGAAGACAGGCAGTCAACAGCTCGGAATGAGAACAAAATGCCCCATCTATAGGCTAATGAGAACACATGCAAAACTTTACAGAAAACGCAGAGCAGGGCACATATTGCAGGTCTGTGTTTATATTCATAATCCGAGTTTTAGTGGTTTTACACTGACCTGCTAAATAAAGCAGAACCTTAAAATGTGCATCCCTCCCAATCATTTATTTATGAATGTCTCCATGGGTGTGCCAGTCTTATTGGGCATCATATCAATCAGAGTGAAGGCTCTCTCAAATTAGGATAAGGCAAGGAGGGCTTCTTAAGGGGACTATTTATAAAAGTATGGGAAAGCGATGGCAGAATCACAGGGACTAGTCACAGTGGGATTGTTACCATCACACCAGGTCCCTAGCTGCCCCAGGAAAGGTGTGATCTTGGGTGAGGCAGCTCAGTCAAACCCTGAAGGAGCAGCCTACTGAAGGGCGTACGCTGACCACACTCCATGTAAGTGGCAGCAAGTTCCTCCTAGGAAAAGCCTCTGGCCAGTACATCCACATGTCTACTACAGTCCTCCCCTTGCCCTGTTTGGATCCACTTCATATGTGATTGGGAATTCAATCCTTCAGGATCCTGGTGGGCTTCTCTTCCTAAAGGGAAACTTACAAGGGGAGACAATAGGACAGACTACTCACCGTCAGCCACCACCGTGGTGGTCATTCATCCTTGATTCCTTCTGCTGGTACAAGCTGAGTATTACCCTCATCGGCCGCCCATCTATTTTTTCCCCTAAGGAGGCCATATTGTATCAACCATCTTCATAGTCGTCTGTGTGTCGGGCCCCTTGTCTGACAATTGTAGTAGCTACAATCCCCTATTTTCTGGCAGTTAAGTGCTGCCACCTGGCCTCTATTGTTTTAGCATCCTATCATCCCTATTGTTATTTGCAAGCCAAGTCCTTTATAGCCTCTCCTACACCAGCCCTGGCTTGTAGAGGCGATCCAGCACTTTTTGTGTTGCTGGTGCCCCCTCAACAGAGCATGAATTATGTTTGCAGTAAACGGTTGGTCCTCTGAGACTTCCCGTGGACTGTCGGATGGGTCTTCCCCAATGTGGGAATGGCAAGTCAATTCCAGCATGCCCACTTCCCCCGGCCTTTCAATCCCTCCCTTCACCACCTGCCATAGCAGGTCTAGCATTTCAGATCTGCTCAGCTTAAGGCATGGCTTTTTCCAAGCTTCCAGGATCACGAATTCACACCACCTCCTTGAGTCCTTGGCCGGATGTTAAATTCTGTAACTCAGGAGAGTGCACCTGAGTCGATAAATCATCCAATTTTACCTTCTGACCCCCTTGATCAAGCACCCTTAGAATCCACTCCCATGCATACCCCCTGGCGTAGGTGGGAAATGACGGCTAGGTCAACAGGATGTCTTCAAATCACAGGGAACCATTTATACCTCATTCAGTGCCCCTAGTCTTACTTGATTATATTTATTGTATTACAAATACTATTAACATTATTGCTGCTAAAGAAATATATGATCCTATGGACGAGGCAGTATTTTGTGTAATCTTGGAGATTTCTCCTTCCTGAAAGGCAAAGAAGGTCCAAGGGACCCCTACCTACAGGCACGATCACAGGAGGGTGAGTCAGCAAAGAAGCCAGAGGAGAGAGAAAGGAGTGGGGATTGAACCAGGAGAAACTGAGGAAAGATCTGCCTTGTGGAGCAGATAACCACTTGTGTCAAAGCGACTGCATAGATGAGAACCAGGTCCTGGACGTGGGAAGTGGGAAGTGGGAGGCTGGGGGGTGATTGAGTAAAAGCTAGCAGAATAGCCAGGACAGTGGGGCAGCTTGCGGCCTTCCTATTTGTCACAAACCTCTGCTTTTCTCCTTCTCATTCCACTGCAAACGAACACAGTGTCAGCACAGAGAGGGTTATTTCTGCCAAAGAAGATTGAGCGCAATTGAATAACTCAACACGAAGCAATTTCTCCCCTTTTCTGAATTATCATATGCCATTTCTGTGTCTCTCTGGATCACTTTCAATTTTAGATTGTTGATATTTGCATGCAGGCCTTAATATTCCTCCTTTCCTAAAGTGTAAGCTTTATGAAAGTGGAATCTTTTATTTTCCTCCGCAGTACCCTAAGGGCCCAGCACAGAGTCTTAGACATGGCAGGTGTCCAGTAAGCATTTGTTCAATGAATGAATGAAGTAGAGTAAACTAGTGAATGAGAGTCAACGATGCTCCCTTATATGGTAGGCTTTTTGTTAAATGTACTTTACTGAATATATATATTAAATCAACCTAGATGTATATAGAGGATCAAGAGGAAATTCTAAACGTTAAATATTAAGAACTGTCTATGCAAAAGCATTTCTTAAGGTGTTTTGGCAAAGGAAGCCTAGAAAATGAAAACCTTTTCCCCCTGTTATTTCTCATTTATTCATTAATTACCCCAAATTTCTGTTTAAGTGTTGTTGACATGTCTACTAAAATTATCTATTGATTGACATAATAAGGTAACATCTCAGACCTCACGCTGCAAAACCAGCCAGCTAGCTTCTTTCACACTTTACAGCTAATTTGGGAGGCGAGACTAAGTACCCGAGTCTGTGACTATCTGAGGCTTTAAAATTATCCTGGATTCTCAGGCTGCAGTCACCCCATTGTTCACTGGAACACCCATAGCTATGTACTTGGGGGGCATATCGTGTACCCATGTTTTGTGTCAGTCTTCTCAAGACCTGATGACATATGAATAGTAATATGAGACTTTCAATCACAGAGATGAAATCCTTGGCTCCACGTCACATGATCTGAACCCTTAGAGTTGAAGTCTTAGCCGAGGTCTTCACCCCACCAAGGGGAGATGAGTAGGAAAGTCTGCAGACACGTTCCCACAGAGCAGTTCATTCACTGCTACAACCAGTGTCTGTTAGATGCGCTGTGCGCCAGGCACTATTCTAAGCACTGGGGATCCACTGGGGAGTGAAGAAGAGAATATTATCTGTCCTTGGGGAGCCTGAAGTGTGGCAGGGCAGGGGGCAGGAAGTGGGGCAGATAACAAAGAAGATAAGTCGGTTAAACTATGATAGAAATGGCAAATTAAAACAGGGAAGAGGAAAAGGAAGTAGTGGGAGCGATTTTGTCCAGAGGGGGTGCCCAGGGAAGACCTCACTGAGAAGGTGACATTGGGATAATGACCTGAAAGAAGTGGCTATCTGACAAAAGAGCTCAGGTAGAGAGAACGGTGAGTGCAAAGATCCAGAGGCAGGACTGTGGTGAGCAAGTTTGAAGCCTGGCAGGAAGGCTGGTGCGGCTGGAGCCAGGTGAGCATGGGGGTGTGGCAAGTGAGATCAGAAAGTTAGTGGGGTGGCATGGGGGGCTAGGTCACACGGAGACATAGAGGTCATCAGAAAGACATGGCTTCCACTCTGAGTAAAACAGGAGACCAATGCAGGGTTAGGAGCAGAGAAGCGACTTGACCTGACTTTCCTGTTAACATTATCCCTCTGCTGCTCTGTTGAGAATAGCCTTGCAGGGGTCAAGGGTGGAAGCAGAGGCCAGGTAAGGGCAATTTGCAATAATCCAGGTGGGAGATGATGTCTTTGACCAGGAGAATGGCAGTGGAGGTGGTAGGAAGAGGCATGTTTCTAGATTTATTTTGAATAGAGAGCCAATAGGATTTGCAATAGGGGTTTGAGAAAGAGGAGTCAAGAATAATTTCAAGGATTTTGGCCTATGGACCTGGGAGAATAAAACTGCTATTTATTGCAAGGAGGAGACTAAGGGAGGACTGGTCTGTAGGAGGGAAATCAGGAGTTCAGTTTCAGACACGTGAGGTGTGAGATGTGCGCTAGTGGAAATGTGAAGTGGTGGTTAAATGTGGAGTTTAGAGGAGCGTCTCGGGTGGAGATATAAGCTTTGAGTCACCCACATACAGACTGTGTTTAAAGCAATGAGGTGGACAAGGTCACCCAGGGAGTGAGGCTAGTTAGGAATGGGAAGGGGTCCATAGGCTGAGCCCTGGGTCATCCAACTTTTACAGGAGCCAGGAGATGAGGTTATGACCAGGGGAACAAGAGTTTCAAGGTGCACAGAGACGAAATTGGAGTGAAAGGGAGTCAGAAAGAAGTGGAGAAATCCTGGGCAATTTCCAGGAAAAGCATCTGGTGTATAATCCATTTATTCATTCATTCGTCATTCAATCATTTAATAAATATTTCTTGAGGACCCATGCTAGGCCAGATACTCTGGGATACAAGGGTGAGCATGATCAAGACAGCCCCCACCCACAGGGCACTTGCATTCTGGCTGGGATCCAGGTAGATAAAAGGATAGGTGCATTGATGTTGTATGAACGGTAGGTAGTACAGAAAACAGAAACAACTGTAAGTGCTACAGGAGAATTCAGCATAGTTACACAGGTGCTGGAAGGATGGAGGAGCCTGACAGGGGATCGGAAGGCATCAGCAGCAGAATGCCACCATGTCTTGGAGAGAGACAGATGGGGAGGAGGTGGTGTTATGGAAACTAAGGGCTGGTGTCACACGGGGAGAGCTGGAACTGGAGCAGGCCAGGAGACACACAGCTGTTGGAGATGCTGCCTGAGGAGGGGTGAGGGAGCACGAGGGAGGGAAGACACGAGTACCCTGGCTTCTCCCTTCCTCTCACCCTCTAGTCTTCAAACTCTGCCTCCCACTGGTTGAACACCGCTAGAATCCAGCCGACATGGGAGCCTGCCGAGGTCAGCCCTCCCACCACACAGCAGGGGAAGAGCTTGGAGCAGCTGGTGGCAAAAATGCTTAGGACCATTGGAAAACAGTCTGGCAGTTTCTCTAAAAGTTGAGCATAGAGTTACACAACCCAGAAATTCTACTTCTAGATTCACACCCAAGAAAACTGAAAACACATGTCCACATAAAACCTTGCACATCAATGTTCAAATAGCGTTATGCACGGTAGCCGAAAAGCGGAAGCAAAACAAACGTCCAACCAATTGATGAATGGAGAAACAAAAGGTAGTGTATCCAGCGATGGAATGTTATTCAGCAATAAAAAAGAATAAAGTTCTGATACACACTGCAGCGTGGATGAACTTTGAAAACATTATGCAGAGTGAAATAAGCCGGTCACCAAAAAGCACATATTACATGACTCCATTTAGATGAAGTGTCCAGAAGAGGCAAATCCATAGAGACAGAAAGTCGATCAGTGGTTGTCCAGAGTTGGCAGTGGGGAGAGGAGCGACTGCTAATGGGTTCAGGATTTTTTGGAGGGTATGTAATGGAAATGTTTGAAAAGTGCCTGTGGTGATGGTTGCACAACTCTATGAACATACTAAAAACTATTGAATTGTGCACTTTAAATAGGTGAACTATAGGGTATGTGAATTATATTTCATTAAGGCTGTTATTTGAAAGGTAGGGGGCTCAGACACGCATGGATGCCATGAGAGCAGAAGCTTCTTACAGAAAGATAAGTTATAGCTGAGATCACACTTGGGGAGGAGGCAGAGTTGGGATACAGCTCAGCCTGTTTCTGGAGCCCACACTTGTAACTGTGGGGCAAGCTTGCACCCCAGGAAGTAGCAGGCAGCCAGGCTGGCATTTGCAGGTAAGCAGCCATAAGGAGGGAGGGCCAGGAAAGACGCATCTGTGCAGAGGGAGCTGCACGTGCGGAAGCCCATCACTGGGTCTGGGGAAATGACAGAAGTTCCACGCCTGGGGCAGAGGGTTCACAGTGGGGAAATTAGCATGAAGGAGGCTGCAGCAGAAACAGGGTCTGCGTTGGCCTCCATAGGGAGTTAGAATTTAAGAGCAGAGAAGGGCTGTCAATGAGTTTTCTCAAAGGTCAGGTGGCTGGGAAGGCAGGAGGGAGCCCACGCAGGTGATTCATTTTCTCTTTCACATCAATTCTCAGTCTGATGGGAGCAGAGGCTGCGTTCAGGTGGTTTTGGCCAAACGTATGGAAGCAGAATGCATGTTCTGCGTAAGTTCCCTATGTCGTCAGTAGCTGACGTCTGAGGCCGAGGCCCTCCTCTCATTCTTCAAATGAATCTCCCAACTACCTCTCTGCCCACGGCTCTTCTGCCTCACCAGAGACCCACTGTGCACTCAGTCTCAGCGGGAGCTGAGCAGGGACTGTGGCGAACTCGCTACATGATAGATTGAGCCTTACGTGTGTTTTGAGAAGCAAAAACGTTGATATTTTTAGAAATTGTTCTTTTTCAGTTGCCGTGTTGTCTTTAGGGTTTTCCTCTCCTTTAAGTGCAAATATCTCTAGGAGAGTAAAAACCACAAAGATAAATAAACAGGGCCACTGACATCAGAGAGCTAACAGTCTGGTCAGGGAGACAAATAGGTGAAGGCATCCTTCCCAGGGAATGAATACATTCTCTGCAAGTGCTTGGAAATCTAATGAGAGGAGCGTAAAGTCCACCCACCTGCCTCTGGCTCCAACCTCCTGACCCCCCCACCCCACACACACGCTGCAGACCACAGATGGATGTCTCTCTGGTCCTGTCTGAGCCCGTGTGTGAGAGGCTGGTTTCTCAAGGGGCCCTCGGCGTGGCTCTGTCGTACCCCACCCCACATGCTCCTTGTCTGTCTAAGGCATGCATGCTCCCCCCACATACTAGGGGTGGGGAGAGCTGAGCCGACTCATCCATTCCCCCTCCTCACTGGGACCTTTGTTCACCCTCCCAGTACCTGCCCATTCCCATGCCTAGAATGCAGTCGTTGCTCAGCCCCATACACTTTCCTGCTCCACGAAGAAGAAGAGAGGAGAGAGGATGTTTTGTGGCATTTCAGGGAAGCAGTAAAGGGGAACCCCGATCCTCAGTCTTCATCATTGTGCAGTTTTACTGGCCACAGCATCCTTCTCTGGGACGTGCTCTGCGCTTCCTGCCGGGTCCTAGGGCACGGGCAGAGGATCTGAAGTTGGATGGTGATTTTGCCACCACCTGGCTGTGAGACCTCGGGCAAGTCACTTGGCCTCTCTGTATCCTGAGTTCGTCATGTCAAGTTGGAGATAACAGTACCTACCTCGTGGGGCTGCAGCAAATGGAAGCGTAGATGGAAAAGCGGTTTGGCAAGAACTGTGTCCCAATTCCTTCTTGCTGCTTACCAGCTGGGCGAGCGCTGCAGGCTGCTCCTGGCATCAGTGTCCTCATGTCAGTGAGGCAGGCGTCTAGAGTCAGGGCGGGGCAAAGACTGGGGCCCTAAAGTCAGATTGCCTGGGCTCCAGACCTGCCCCCACACACCCAGTGGGGCACTGGGGGAATTGCTTAATCTTCTTGAGCCTGGGTTTCTTCATCTCTGCGGTTGCATCTGTCCCACAGAGACAAACCAAAGACGGACTAATATAGGATTGAAAGCCCAGCTCCTTGGGTTGGGACAATTCTCGGAGGCCTGTCTTATCCCAGAGTTTCCTGCAGGATCAGGCTGCAGACTTGGCCTGAAGTTGCACCTCTGCCTGGCTTCTTTCCCCTTCCTGTTCTGCCTCCCCTGCTCCCTTCCCAGGTTCTCCTGGGAACACCTCCTTAAAAATCACCTGCATGGGAATCCCTGGGTCAGGGTCAGCTGCCGGGGAAACCAGTCTAAGATGACTATGTTAGGAGAACAATGCATTTACCAGAACCAGAAAGGACTGGTCATTAACTAGCCTCTCCCTGGATGTGGGGAGGTTAGAGAAAGCTGCTGCCGAGGTCCAGGTGGTGGGTATGTGGACCTGAGCAAGAACAGTGCTGGAGAGATGCGGGTGGGGATGAGCACAGAAGGGAACCTATCATAGAATCCACAGAATTGGGTGACCTAATGTGGAGGCAAAGGGGTGGAGGGAGGGAGAAGTCAAGGATGGCTCCACATTCATGGCTCAGGAGACTGCGCGGACGGTGAGCTTAGGAGCAAGAAGCAGGGCATGCCGTGGAAGGTGAGTTTGGATGTGAGCATGTTATGCTTGTGGGACATCCAGGTGGAAATCCTTGCCACAGTGACACAGAGAAGGGAAGCTCCAGGCACGAGTCAGCGTGTGAAGCGCACAGTGCTAAGTATATGGATCTGGGCTACGAAACTGTTAAAACAGCAAATAACACACAGGAGCAATGGCAGAGGAAGATAAAAATCAGGCATAAACAAAACAGAAGGCTGAATCCTACAAACTAGAAGTCCTTCCCAGTGATTTCTGATTCCCTCTGCTCCACCCGTTAATTCAAAATGTCTTTCCCCTAGTTGAACTGGGGGCTTTCTTTAAACTGAACATTGTTTCATTGGTTGCATTTGCCCAGTTCATAAATTTTTCTTGTTTCCTCTTCACCTCTCTGAGCCTCATTTTCCACATCTCTAAAATGAGAGTGCCCATTTATAGGATTGCGATGAGGATCAATGAGGTCATTCTGGTGAGTTGCCTCGCATCGTGTTCTGTACACAATGATGCCCAGTCAATGTCGCCAACTCACCTACCTGTCCACTCATGCGCTTCCTGTCGTGTGTTGACTTATACTCTGTGTAATCTAAAAAAATACGTGAAGAACTTTTAGAAGAAAAGACTAGAGTTATGAAGACTAGGTTGATGATTCAAGTCTGAAAATTTAGTTTAATTAAGATATTGTTCACCCAACCCGACTTTGCTGATGAAATATGGGATTGGAGAAGTGGCTGGAGGAAGAGAGAGTTCAGAACATAGATCATCCTCGGGAAAGGCTTATCTAAAGAGAATTAGCCTGGGGGGTTTGCAAAGAGATGCTGAAGAGAAGGAGGAGGCCCAGAGAGAGGAAGCCACACATAACATCTTTCACAATTTTTTTGAAAGATGGCCCACCAAGCCATTTTCCCCACTTTCTATAAACACAGAAATTTGTGGGGTCATTCTTTTAGGACGGGATGACAATTGTGACAATTTTTTGAGTTCCACTCTTTCTTTTTCACTTCCCCAAACATGTTTGTTGAAATGAATAGCTCCCAAACCTAGAGGTTGAAATCATCAAGGGGATGGACAGGGACTTGTTTATTTTTCTATCCTCCATTCTTACACCGTGCCTGCTAAATAGAATTTTTGAATCCATAAATGTCTGTTGGATGGTTGAATGATTGAATGAATGAATGGATGGACAATGACATTCACTCTCCTGAAGGAAGCTTGGCATGTATCCTGAAGGATACATGGCACAGGGAAGACTGCATCTCTGGAGAGGAAGTTAGGAGGTAAAAGAAAATCGAGGTCGCAGCTCTGGAGCTGCGTTCTGTACTTGATGTGGGAACAACGCTGCCAGGGCTTCAAACACTACACTAAACATTACATCTGCATTTCATATTTATTCTATGGTGTGTTTTGCATTCTGGACAATGCTGGCATTATTTTGAATATCACTGTTCACGTTAAATTAGAATTCCAGCATGTCTGAGGTGGAAAGCCCTGGATTTCTTGGAAATGTGGCAACTAATCTCAGAGAGCACTTTCATCGGAGTGAATAACTTCAGAATTCAAGGGAACTTGAAGATCTTTTAGTCCATCCCTCATATTAAAGATGAGGAAACTGAGGCCCAGAAAGGGGAGGTGATTTGGTCCAGGCCATGTGATATAGTTTTATAAATGCTATCTTGACCTAGTTCTGAGGCCCTGGCTAGAGGTGCCTAAGTTCCCCCTCCTGAGCGGCCCATTAAGTTCACACCCCCACTGTCTTCCTTATTGACACCTCACACTCTGGGCCACTACCCCCACCCTAATTGCCCCAGGGCCAGGTACCAGTCAACCACAGACGGCCCTGATGCCCCAGAGCCCACAGAAATTATTTGAACTAGCTAATGCTGTGCCCTTGCCCACAGTTCCCCTCTCTCTCTGCCTCATGACCGACCCCAGTGCATCACCTGAGTGACCCTGCGTGGCATGCAGTGTTCTCCCCGGGGAGCTGGGAGTCTAACAACACTGTCAAACTCCTTTGGGTTTCTCCTTCTTGATCTGCACCCGGCCTCACCATACCTCACCCAAAGTGATACGCTTAAAACAGCCTCATGGCGAACTGAGGCCAGAAGTAAAGCTCTGACGTAGAAGAATTGAGCCAGAATGCAGGTCCCAAGACCCTCCCACCAATTCTGATGCGAGGTATGTAATTTCTCCCTTTAATGTACGCCTAAAACTGTTGCTTCATTAAGCTTTCTCCAGTTGCCGTCTGATCGTCTCGGTGAGGAGCCAAACACATTCTCCAACACAAGTTCCACGAAATGAGGATTCGTGCCCATCCTTTAGGAAAGCCTTTAGCCCGTGCAGCGAGAGCTGTGGAATTCGACAAGACGTGCTCTCAGGCAGTCCTCCTTTGTTGCTGGTTGAAGTAATTTCTGCTGCAGGTTTGCACTGCTGCCTCTTTCTTCCAGCTCCTTAGCGGGGTTGAAAGATAGCGGAGTGCTGTCTCCACAAGGAATTTTGCTTCTCCTGTAGACCGCCTAGATGTGATGCCCGTTTCACTGTAGTTGATGCCTAAGTGACATTTCAGTGGCCTGTCCAAATGGACTTTTAAGAAAAAAGTCTTAATGTCAGTGACAGATATGTGGACAAATCAATTACTAAACACAATTGCCATTTTTTTTTAAGTGGTCATGCCCCTTACTTATTTTTTTAATAATCCATTTGTTAGTGACAAAACAAATCACACACATAAAAATCTTATTGTTGTTAATAGCTTGGTTTATTTCTCTTCTTTCTTTTCTGGAATAACATTACATGAAAGGTGAACCCTTACTTAGAATCTGAGAACTGATCTGGAAGGGAAGTCAATGTCATCTAATTGGATTTCTGCCATCTGATGTTTGAATCTACTGAAACTACAGTTCTCAACTTTTTTGAGAATAAGAAGTCATTTTTATGGTCAAGAAATTTCACAGATCTCCGCGTAATAGTAGTTGTGTTTTTGGTCCATTGACTGAGAAACTACGTTACTACAAATTCAATAACTCTTTTAAATAAAATTTTATCTTACGAATCCTAACAGCATTTGTGTACATTTAATAAAGCGTCTTTGTGAGAGGGGCGGAGGGGGATAAAATCTGCAGAGTCAAAGACTCTGTAATTACTTTAAGAAGACTTCCTTTCTGCTGACACCTCTCCACCCTCCTACCCCCACATTCACACAACCCACACTAGTGCTCGAGAACATTTCTGCCACATAGTTCTGGTTTCTGCTTGTATACTCCCTGCGTTGGACTGCTCACTACTTTATAAGAAAGTCTACTGTATCTTTGAGCTGCTCTTCCTAATATTGAACTGAAATATATCTCTCTGTGGTTTTCACCCAGTGGTGAAATTATAATTATAATCCTCTTTCACATGACAACCGTTTTATGGCAGCGTTCATGCTTTCCACCCCCAGTAGGGCCAGGCTGAAGTGGCCCAGGAGAGAGTGCTGTGAGGGAAATATGAAAGGATAAAAGCCCTAGGGGTTGAAAGTAAGAGGATTTTGCTCTGGATCTATCTTTGGAAGTACCAGACTATTGATATCAGGGGGCTGGAAGAATACACATCGGGAGCCTCAGGTAACCATTAAGAAGCAGAGAGATGGAAACCCCAAAACTGACCGGGTCCCAGGAGTTCCAGACTGATGTAATTATGATGAAGAACTTATTAACCCAGGGGCAAAAGATGGCCAAAGTGGGGCCAGCACCATGGCATAGTGGTTAAGTTTGCACACTCCACTTCGGCGGCCTGGGGTTCACCTGTTCGGATCCTGGGTGCAGACCTACACACCACTCATCAGGCCACACTGTGGTGGCATCCCACATAGAAGAACTAGAATGACCTACAACTAGGATAGACAACTATGTACTGGGGCTTTGGAGAGAAAAAAAGAAAAAAGAAGGAAGATTGGCAACAGATGTTAGTTCAGGGCCAATCCTCACACACACACACACAAAAAAGATGGACAAAGTTAGGTACAAGTCAATCTGTGAACTGATATCTCAGTGTAGTGGGATCAGCACTGACCTGAAATCCACCAGACTAAAAGACGTTACCATTGACGGCCTCCTCGTGCGACCTCAAGATGTTCTTATTAACATTCTCATAGGTTTCCATATTTGTAAAACCACATAATCACATGGGTGTGCACACACACACACACACACACTTGTGGCCACAATGATTTCTTTAGCAACGGAACACCTGACTCTCTCAGCTATGAGTGGAGCATCAAAGGGAACATCGTGCCCTGGAGTCCCATTTCCTTCCCCCACTCTTCCTTTGACCCCCCAGACTCCTCCATTTCTATAGAAACACACCTAGCTCCCTGGAAGTTTTTGAGACCCCCTCATCCTCCAAGTTTCTCTGCTCTAAACACGTTCCCCTTGGTCAAAGCACAGTACTGAGAACTTAACCCATGCCTCAATGTATGGACTGGACGATGCAGAAAACAATGAAATCATCAGCTTTCTCCCTTATTTCTGGTGGCCCGTGTCTTGACTACCACCACATCCTACACAAGGGGCTAAACACCCACCCCCTCGAGCCCAACCAGGCGGTAGAGCACAGTGGTTAAGACCAAGGGTATTGGACTCAGATCCACTTGGCCTTGACCCCTGGGCCCTCCTCTCTCTCTGTGAGTCATTCAGACTCTCCACACCCCAGTATCTACACCTGAAGATCAGACATCATTAAAGGCAGATTTGGGTGAAGGTTCACAAAAAGATTCCTGGTTTTCACTCATTCCAACACCTTCCTTTCGTTAATGTATCCCACAGATATTCTTTGGGTGCCTCCTTTGTGCCGGGCACTGCTTGAGACAGTGATGAAGAAGACGGGACTTCACCCCGACCCGCCTGATGGAGCTTCCCTTCTAGTGGTAGAAATGGACAAGAAAGTCACAAATAACTAAGGGACTTCAGGTCGTGATTAGTGCCATGGATGAATCTTACGTGGACTAAGGAGATAGAGGTGACAGATGGCTGCTGTTTTGGCTAAGATGATCAGAGGAAGCCTCAAAGCAATGAGGTGTGTGTATGAGCGAGGGTATGAGTGTGGGAAGAATAAGCTACATGTGAGGACCAGAAACTCCAATGTCAGCTGGTCCCATCACTGAGGACACGTGCTCACATGATGAGAGGCCGGTTAAGCGTGCTCAGGGCTGGCCTCATCCTGGGCTGGGAGCCCCAAGGCTGCAACAATATTCCCAGTGTCACACTCCAACAAGGTTACATGGAGAGAAGGAGGAAGACCAGCTCTTCCAGATGGGGGAGGAAGGAATTTCCCAGAAGCCCCACCCAAGGCTTCCTTCTCAGGTCTCAGTTCCTAGAATTAGGTCAACTGTTTGTTCCTGAGCCACTCATGGTAGGGGGCATGTAAACACACCGTTGGCTTGGACTTGTCAGTACAGGCACCACCTATAATGTCTTTGTTATATAGTTTTTGTGTGTCAGACACTATGCCCAGCAGGTTACATACAGGTAGAGTCATCAAATTAAAATTCCTATTAGGACTTTAAAGTCCATGCTTGTGTTTAAATTTACCCATCCATTTTCACGCATGTGTGTGCAGTATGTTATAATGGGCAGGAACACAGCCAGATCCTACTCGGGCCCTTCTTACCCCTCAAGACCTTGGTGACCTGGGGTATTAGCCTCTTGAACTTTCCACTTCCAGATTCGAGGCGGGTCTGAAGAAGCCAGGACAGCTCTAGGCTGGGTGCTGTCAGAAAGGGGGGAGATTATATGACTGGGTCTCTCAAGAAATCTTACCCACTGGGATGGCAGGCTAGAGCGAGAATAAGACTGGTAAAGAAGTCACAGTCACTCGCTTTCGCCGAGAGAGGGGGACGTTTGATACTCTCTGAGCGGCCTAGTGCCCTTGTGGTTGTCTGTCCTCAGACTAAATCCTAAATTCCTAAATTGCTTTGTCTCACTTCCCCATAGTCTCAGAGTAAGCTTGTCTGATGTCGGCATTCTGTGAGATTGTTTCTGTCCCACAGGAGGACACGGCCCAGCCGGGAGGGCCCAGCCAGTTTCCAGATGGCAGGAGATGCTTGCTTTTGTTTCTTAGTACAGATCTTCCTCAGTTTACATCCTGATAAACCCATCATAAGCTGGAAATACCATAAATCGAAAATGCATTTAATACGCCTATCCTACCAAACATCGTCAACGTACTCAGAACGCATACATTAGCCCACAGTTGGGCGAAATCATCTAACACAGTGCCCATTTTATAATAAATTGTTGAACAGCTCATGTAATTTATTGGATACTGTACTGAAAGTGAACAACAGAATGGTTGTCAGTTGTTTGCCCTCAAGATTGTGTGGCTGACTGGGAGCTTCAGGGGCTCCCAGCTGCCCAGTATCACAAGAAAGGATTATACTGCATGTTGCCAGCCTGGGAAAAGATCAAAATTCAATTCTTAAAAATTTTTTTATTTATTTGTTTTGCTAAGGAAGATTCGTCCTGAGCTAACATTCATTGCCACTCTTTCTCTTTTTTTCATTTTTTTTGTGAGCTGCTGCCACAGCATGGCCATTAACTAACGGATGAGTGGAGTAGGTCTGTAGCTGGGATCTGAACCCTGGTGCCGAAGTGGAGTGTGCCCAGCTTAACCACTAGCCACCGGGACTGGCCCCAAAATTCAAAATTTGAAGTACAGTTTCTACTGAACTCATATCACTTTTGCACCATCAAAAAGTCAAAAAATCATAAGTTGAAACATCATAAGTTGGAGACCGTTTGTACTAGACAATGGACATTGAACAAGAAGTCTCTGCCCTCCGGAAGTCCACAGCCTGCAGGGAAGTAAACATTTACCACACCGTATCAGCATTGCAATCACCCAGGGGTTCTATCTAGAGAGAGGGGGGCTCCTCAGGAGCAGAGGCCAGCGTCAGGACAAGCCTCACAAAGAAGGGCATCTTTGATCTGGGACAAAGGATGACAGAGAAAGAGAGAGGCAGGAAATCCTTTCTGTGTGTGGTAGTCTGTGTGTTCCAAATTATAAATCTAATTCAAGCCTCAGCAACTTTGCAACTATAGACATTTTCTTCTCTTTCTTTCCAGGAAGAAAAATAGCCTTTCTATTTTCATCACTGAAATCGCCATTTGTCATTCTCAAGGTGCCTTGGTGCCTTTGTCTCTGCTGTCAGCTGGCTGCAACGTTGCTAAAAATAGCTGGCGGAGGGAACCGCTACACACTGCACATTAAAAATAGAAAGGGAAGCACTGGTGTGAATAATGCATGGCAGAGAATCCCGCTCATTCACGCTGGCCTCCGGGTCCTGCGGGGGCCTGGCTGCTGCGTGGAAAGCCCCGCAGGGCGAGGCAGGATTAAGGCATTCAATTGGCCCTGGCTTCAGGGAAGGGGCAGCCCGCAAATTGCAGCTTGCCCCTCGGCCTGCTGTGGGCAGGAAGGGATGAGAAGAAAGGAAGGCTGGTACTGGTGTTCTGGAATGCAGATCAGGTGTCTAATTTGTAGGCACAAACTGAACTGCCATCGGGGGCTGAGACAAAGGGGGGAGTGGGCCTTTGATATGGCAGTGGGGGCTCGTCCTATCTCAAGGTTTGCTGTTTTTGAAAAAAAAAAAAAATATATATATATATATACACACTACTAGCCCGCCAGAACTGGTCTGCAAGGGGAGTTTGGCTCTCAAATCATCAGATTATGATCTTTGCAAAATCCAAGAGCTGCTCCAAGTTGAGATCCATATGGCATCAGCCGGAGGGGAGCTCTCCCCACACGCATGAACATCACAGCTCCTTCATCAATATTGTTGAATAACCAAACTCTCTTAGAAGGACACAGAAAAATTTCCCTTTACACTGACTCATTCCCCATGACCAGGCGTTAGTTTTATTTCTGGCAATCCCAGCCTGTCAGAGCTGAAATAACTTAGAGGTTAGATTGGTGGGTAAGTGAGAAGGTGCTGAGGTCCAGAGAGGGGAAGGAAGTTGTCTCAGGTCACACAGTGCCCTAGCCTCAGAGGCAGGGCTGAGTCGCCGCCTCACTGCCTCTGACTTTGCCTTCTGCCTCCATTTCCTGCTGAATCACCTCTTCAAATCCTTGGGGGAACAGGAACCTTGTTCCCAAATACAGACTCCATCTGGTCCTCTAAGCCTTGACGCAGGTAGAATTCAGCCTGTCTGAACCAGCATATACCTCAGGCTTGGGATGGAGTCGCTTCCTACCCTTGCAATGTGATGCCAGAGCCTGCTGTGGACCCCTGGCGTTGCCCCCAGAGTAAAGGGTCTCTGGGGCATCCCTCCAGGGAGCTAGGGTTTGATTTGAGCCTAGTTCTGCTCTCAGTATCCGATAGAGTCTTCCTAGCTCTCCCAACAGAAAGGTAACTCTGCTACTGAAGAGGCTGCCTCTCCCTCCTCGGGGGCAGGGCCTCGTTCTCAATCCCAGCACCCTCGCCTAAGGACGCAGAACACAACTTCGGAATCAGCTGGGGTTCAGCTCCGGTTCTGCCCTACACCATCTGCTCGACTGAACAGAATCTCTCACACCTCAGGGCTCCAGTTTCCTGCTCGTGAAGCGGGACCAATAATACTGAGGCACCAGGACTGTTAGTTACAAAGCTGAGACCAAGAATGAGAAATGCTGACCCACCCCAGTGACCACACTCAACAGACGTGAGTCCCTCCCTCTTCCCAGAGGACCCTGCCTTCCTGTCTGCACTGCACATCTCCCCAGATTTCTGGATTGAGAGCTGGGTTTGAATCCCAGGTCTGTAATACACTTCCTCGGTGGCCTCCAGTAACTGAGAACCTCTGGCGTCCATTTGCTCGCTTGAAAGTGAAGATGGGCAAACTGCTCATGGGTTGCCGAGCAGGTTAGTGAGGACATAGGGAGCTGGTCACAAAGGAGGTGCTCAGTAAAGGACAGCTGTGATGATGCCATCCCCCAGACCTCCAGGATGTGAAAACCATTTTCCTTGTAGGGGGCCACAGAACCAGCATGGAATATGCTTAATTGGATGGCAAGTCATCTTTTATTTTCCTATCTATCCCCCGTAATTCACTTCTTCAGTCATTCTTTCACTTACTCATTTATTCTTTAATTCATTTATTAATTCATTTGTGAAACCCCCAAAACTTATGCTCAGGACTGGATCCTATGCTGCTCAGCGTGTGACCAGAGAGGAATGAGACATGTTCCTGGACCTTTGGGGGGGGGGTCCCTATGAAGTAAGGCCCCTCTGACTCATGTTTGTCAGGAACCCTGAAGATTCCGTGGACCTCTCCTATACCTTTCCTGTTTTAATTTAGTCCTGTACCAATCTGGAAAAGTGGGCGTGGTTGACTGAATAAAGTCCCCCAAAGAGGACCGTGTCCTAATCCTTGGACTCTGGATGTTACCTTATATGGCAAGAGGAACTTTGCAGATGTGAGGAAGTCAAGCATCTTTTGTTGTTGTTGTTAACTTTATTTTATTGCGCTAACATTGGTTTATAACATTATATAAATTTCAGGTATACATCATTGTATTTCGATTTCTGCGTAGATTACAACATGTTTACCACCCAAAGACTAATTACAATCCGTCACCACACGTGTGAGCCTAACCACCCCGTTCACCCTCCTCCCTCCCCCCTTCCCCTCTGGTAACCACCAACCCAATCTCTGTTGCTATGTGTTTGTTTGTCATTGTTTTTATCTTCCACTTATGAGTGAGATCATATGGTATTTGACTTTCTCCCTCTGACTTATTTCACTTAGCATAATACCCTCAAGGTCCATCCGTGTTGTCACAAATGGCCATATTTCATCATTTTTTATGGCCAAGTAGTATTCCATTGTGTACACATACCACGTCTTCTTTATCCATTCGTCACTTGATGGGCACCTAGGTTGCTTCCAAGTCTTGGCTATTGTGAATAAGGCTGCAGTGAACACAGGGGTGCATGTATCTTTATGCATTTGTGTTTTCATGTTCTTTGGATGAATACTCACCAGTGGAATAGCTGGATCATATGGTGGTTCTGTTCTTAATTTTTTGAGGAATCTCCACAGTGTTTTCCATAGTGGCTGCACCAGTTTGCACTCCCACCAGCAGTGTACGAGAGCTCCCTTTTCTCCACATCCTCTCCAACACTTGTTGTTTCCCACCTTGTTAATTATAGCCATTCTGACTGGAGTGAGGTGATATCTCATTGTAGTTTTGATTTGCATTTCCCTGATAATTAGTGATGTTGAACGTCTTTTCATGTGCCTGTTGGCCATCTATGTATTTTCTTTGGAGAAATCCCTGTTCACATCTTTTGCCCATTTTTTAATTGGGTTGTTAGTTTTTTGTTGTTGAGATTTATGAGTTCTTTGCATATTTTGAATATTAACCCCTTATCAGATATATGGCTTGCAAATATCTTCTCCCAATTGTTAGATTGTCTTTTTGTTTTGGTGATGGTTTCCTTTGCTGTGCAGAAGCTTTTTAGTTTGATGTAGTCCCATTTGTTTATTTTTTTTTATTGTTTCCCTTGCCTGGTCAGACATGGTACATGAAAATATGGTTCTAAGACTGATGTTGAAGAGCATACTGCTTATGTTTTCTTCTAAAAGTTTCATGGTTTCAGGTCTTACATTCAAGTCTTTAATCCATTTTGAGTTAACTTTTGTTATGGTGTAAAATAATGGTCTACTTTCATTATTTTGCATGTGGCAGTTTTCCCTACACCATTTATTGAAGAGACTCTCCTTTCTCCATTGTATGTTCTTGGCTCCCTTGTCAAAAATTAGCTGTCCGTAAATGTGTGGGTTTATTTCTGGGCTCTCGATTCTGTTTCATTGATCTGTGTGTCTGTTTTTGTGCCAGTACCATGCTGTTTTGGTTAGTGTAGCTTTGTAGCATATTTTAGAATCAGAGCGTGTGATATCTCCAGCTTTGTTCTTTTTTTCTTAGGATTTCTTTGGCTATTGGGGGTCTTTTGTTGTTCCATATAAATTTTAGAATTCTTTGTTCTATTTCTGTGAAAAGTGTCATTGGAACTTTGATAGGGATTGCATTGAATCTATAGATTGCTATAGGAAATATGGACATTTTAACTATGTTAATTCTTCCATTCCAAGAGGACGGAATATCTTTCCATTTCTTTGTCTCTTCTTCAATTTCTTTCAACAGTTCATAGTTTTTGGTGTACAGATCGTTTACCTCTTTGGTTAAATTTATGTCTAGGTATTTTGTTTTTTATTTTATTTTTAGGAAGATTAGCCCTGAGCTAACTGCTGCCAATCCTCCTCTTTTTGCTGAGGAAGACTGGCCCTGAGCTGACATCCATGTCCATCTTCCTCCACTTTATATGCAGGATGCCTACCACAGCATGGCATGCCAAGCTGTGCCATGTCTGCACCCGGGATCCGAACCGGCAAACCCCGGGCCGCCAAAGGGGAATGTGGGAACTTAACCGCTGTGCCACCGGGCCAGCCCGTAGTATTTTATTCTTTTTGTTGCAATTGCAAATGGGATTATATTCTTAATTCCTCTTTCTGCTACTTTGTTAGTGTGTAGAAACTCAACTGATTTTTGTATGTTGATTTTATATCCTGCAACTTTACTGTATTCATTTGTTATTTCTATAAGTTTTTGGGTGGACTCTTTAGGGTTTTCTGTATGTAAAATCATGCCATCTGCAAAGAGTGACAGTTTCACTTCTTTTCGAATATGGATCCCTTTTATTTCTTTTTCTTGCCTGATTGCTCTGGCTAGGACTTCCAATACTATGTTAAATAAGAGTGGTGAAAGTGGGCATCCTTGTCTGGTTCCTATTCTTAGAGGGATAGCTTTCAGCTTTTCTCCATTGAGAATGATATTAGCTGGGGGTTTGTCATATATGGCCTTTGTTATGTTGAGGTACTTTCCTTCTATACCCGTTTTATTCAGATCTTTTATCATAAATGGATGATGTATCTTGTCAAATACTTTCTCTGTATCTGTTAAGATGATCATGTGATTTTTATTCTTCATTTTGTTAATGTAGTGTATCACGTTGATTAATTTGCAGATGTCAAGTCATCTCTGCATCCCTGGAATAAATCTCACTTGATCATGGTGTATGATCTTTTTAATGTATTGTTCTATTCCATTTGCTAGTATTTTCTTAAGGATTTTTGTATCAATGTTCATCAGTTGTATTGGCCTGTAATTTTCCTTTTTTGTGCTGTTCTTGTCTGGTTTTGGTATCAGGATAATGTTGGCTTCATAGAATGAGTTAGGAAGCCTCCCATCCTCTTCAATTTTTTGGAAGGGTTTGAGAAGGATAAGTATTCAGTCTTCTTTGAATGTTTGAAAAATTCACCAGGGAAGCTGTCTGGTCCTGTACTCTTATTTTTTTTTTTCTGCTTTATTTCCCAAAACCCCCCGGTACATAGTTGTATATCTTAGTTGCAGGTCCTTCTAGCTGTGGGATGTGGGACGCTGCCTCAGCATGGCCTGACGAGCAGTGCCATGTCCACGCCCAGGATCCGAACCCTGGGTTGCGGCAGTGGAGTGCGCAAACTTAACCACTCGGCCACTGAGCCGGTGCCCTGTACTCTTATTTTTTGGGAGGTTTTTGATTACTGTTTCAATCTCCTTACTGGTAATTGATCTAGCCAAATTCTCTATTTCTTCTTGATTCAGTTTTGGAAGGTTTTATGATTCTAAGAATTTATCCATTTCTTCTAGATTATCCAATTTGTTGGCATATAGCGTATAGCATATGGCATATTTTCATCACACTCACAATATTTTGTATTCTGAAGTATTCATTATAATTTCTCCTCTTGCATTTCTGATTTTTATTTGAGCTTTCTCTCTTTTTTTCTTGGTGAGTCTAGCTCAAGGTTTGTCCATTTTGTGTATCTTTTCAAAGAACCAGGTCTTAGTTTCATTGATTTTTCCCATTGTCTTTTTAGTTTCTATTTCATTTATTTCTGCTCTGATTTTTGTTATTTCCTTCCTTCTGCTGATTTGGGGCTTTGTTTGTTCTTGTTTTTCCAGTGCCTTTAGGTGCACTGTTAGATTGTTACTTGAGGTTTTTCTTGTTTGTTGAGGTAAGCCTGTATTGCTATAAACTTCTCTCTTAGAACCGCTTTTGCTGTATCACATAAATTTTGGCATGTCATATTTTCATTTTCATTTGTCTCCAGGTATTTCTTGATTTCTCCTTTGATTTCTTCATTGACCCAATCATTGTTCAGTGGCGTTTTGTTTAATCTCCACATAATTGTGGCTTTTCTGATTTTCTTCCTGCAGTTGACTTCTAGTTTCATGCTGTTGTGGTCAGAAAAGATGCCTGGTATTATTTTGATCTTCTTAAATTTACTGAGACTTGTTTTGTGGCCTGACGTGTGATCAATCCTGGAGAATGGTTCATGTGAATTTGAACAGAATGTGTATTTTATGGTTTTTGGATGGAGTGTTCTACTAAGTCCATCCGGTCTAATGTGTCGTTTAAGGCAAATGTCTCTTTATTGATCTTCTGTCTGGATGATCTGTCCATTACCCTACTATTATTGTGTTAGTGTCTATTTTTCCTTTTATGTCTGTTAATAATTGCTTTATATGTTTAGGTGCTCCTATGTTGGGTGCATAGATATTTACAAGTGTTATACCCTCTTGTTGAATTGTACCCTTTATCATTATGTGGTGCTCTTCTTTAACTCTTGTTACAATTTTTGTTTTAAAGTTTGTTTTATCTGATATAAGTATTGCTACCCCAGCTTTCTTTTCATTGCTATTTGTATGGAGCATCTTTTTCCATCCCTTCACTTTCAGTATGTGAGTGTCTTTAGGTCTGAGTTGTGTCTCTTGTATGCAGCATATATGTGGGTCTTGTTTTTTTATCCAATTGGCCACCCTATGCTTTTTGATTGGGGTATTTAGTCCATTGACATTTCAATTAGTTATTGATAAATATGTACTTATTGCTATTTTGTTACTTTTTTTCTGAGTGTCATAATTGTCTCATGCTGTAGAATAACTTAAAAGAATGTTAATTTAAAAGTTCAAACAACAATTAATAAAACAACAGCATGAGAGGAACAAAGAAAATTTAGACTTATCCTTCCAGTAGGAAACAGAAAGCACTCAGCTAAGATTTTGAAGAGAATTTAATCAAGGGTCCAGTTACAGGAGCCTGCTCAGGAGAAAGGATACCACTGAGGAATGTCAAGAACCCCACTGGGGTGACGGTAGGAAGCTGTTACCAACCCCAGGCCTGTAAGGGCAAGGAGAAGAACCGGTGTTCCCAGAAGCATGGAATGGCCATCCCACAGGCACTTAGTCACAGAGGGATGCAGCCACAGCTAGGATCACAACAACGGTCAGGGAGAGATGGGAGAAGAAACTCTCTGACAATGGGATTTTAGGTCCCTTAGGCAGTTTAATATTCCAGCACTGCCATGGTCCCAGCCTCCTATCATCTCAGTCCCAGTCAGGCCCATCCTAGAGGAAACTGAGAGTATCCCACCACTCAGATCCAATCCAAGCCAACTAGACCCATCCTAGCTCTGGCTTCCCCCATGGAGGCCCATGGGAGCCAAAACCCACTAATTATATGTTCAGATGTGTTGATGCCATTGTGTAATGGATTCTGACCAGTGAGACATGAGATGAGAAGAAGCCTGCAAAAAACAGCTTGTTCTTCCTCCTCTTGATGCAGCGATTCCTCACACCCTCTCCAGAGATATCCCACATGACCACGCCACCAACTATGTTTTCTTGAGAAGCTATGACCAACTGGTATTTGCTTCCTTTTCTTCTCTGTCTCTCTCTTGTTTTCCTGGGATTGCACCCATCCAATTAATATTAGCCTCAGTGTTTGCTTTTGTGGGAGCCCAGGCTAAGACAGTTGGTTCCAGAAGTGATCCAAGAAAATAGACCCTCTAGATGAGGTTTTAGAGCTGAATTTCCCATGAATCCAAAGTCCCAATGAATTTCCCATTGTTTCTGATAAGTGCAGTAATAATAACCTTTCACATGAAATGGCATCCCTGTTACTAAAGTCGCACTTGGTGTTCATTGGGATCAGGTGGAACGCAAGGCCTGGGCGAATAAACAGCAGCTGCACTTGACCGATATGGGGGCAATGATAATTATGAGGAACAGGGTATGGAGCGACCTCTTTCTATGACATCTGGGGCTTTAAAAGCGAGAAAGATAAGATCAGAGCAATTAATTGTCAACTTAAAGCTACTGTGACCACCAGTCTGTCTCGAGGCAGTTTTATACAGGAGTCTCCAACAGTCTCGGGGCACGCTGTACAGAAAATAAGGGCCAGGATCTGAGTATTTTTAAATGCAGAGTTTCAAAGGAAACTCTATGTAATCTTGACAGGCCTCCCATATTACAGTCTGGGCCGTGATAGGAACAGAGTGGGACCATGAGCCCTGGCATGGGGATATTTGGGTGGATGAGCTTGAGAATCTTAAACCCCAAGTTCTTCTAAAGCCTTCTTGCTGATAAGCAGCTTCTTCTCCCTTGAAGGAGAAAAACAGCCTCCTCTTGCATGGAGATCCTATAAAGACCTCACCTGAAGTGGGTGCCTCCCAAGATACTGTGACTTTTCCTCTAGATCTGCCCACCTTGTTACCTTCAGGCTGATAGCCAAGGTCAGTTTACCTCAGCCAAAGCCAGGACATACAAGTCTTGTTCCAGAAAGAAAGACTCCATAGAAAAAAACCAGAAGACTTCCCTTCTGAGACAGAGAGTCAGATCTGTCATTAACCTTCCCTGACCCACTGGTCACCTGTTTCTCTCCAATGAAGTTTTCCAATACTCTTAGGTCAGAAGACGCATTGTAGACGCTGACTCATTTTTTCTCGGTGGTTTACAATCTTTCACATAGGAAACTGAAAGAGATGGAGTTCTAGGAGGTGAGGCAGGAAGCTTCAGTTTTAAAGCTGGTTAACAGAAAGGCTAATCTAATCTCATTTCCACTATTTAACCAGTTACATGTACATGTACCTGAACACACATATTTCTTTATTCAAACAGATAATGGAGGATCAACTAAAAGCAAGTCAGCTGGATGTAACACGCACAACAGAAAAACTCAAAATGACAGGAGTTTAAAGAGGAGAGAAGTTCATTTCTTTCTCACATAAAGATGTCTGCAGCAGGCAGCCCAGGGCTGAAAGGAGAACTTCACACTTTGCTTGGGGATCCACCTGCCTGTCTATCTGATCTGCTTTCTTCAATGAATGGCTTCCATCCACAAGATGCGTCACAATCCAAGAAATCGGTGGAAATCCGTCCTCAAGTGCCCATTCCAGGCAGGCGGCAGGACAGCGTGTGGAAGACAAAAACGATGCTCCTCCCAACTGGGTCAGAAGCTTGAAACTCCTTTCCAAGAAGTTCCCTGTGCCACTTCTACTTAAATCTCCGGCCGGAAGTTCATCTTACGGCCTCAGCAGCTGCACAGGTTGCTGGAAAATTGTTGCCTTTTGGGTGCATCGCCACGTTGAATAAAACCGAGGTTCAATTTTATTGAGAAAGTGGGGGAGGCCGGATGTTGAGTGGCAACAAGCAACCTCTGCCACAAATAGACAACCTTTCCTCACTCAACAGATGCCGTGCACTCTGCAGAGGATGGGGTGAAAAGAGAAAGAAACGAAGAAAAACACGAGACAGAGCCTGATATTCAGGGACTCATGGTCTGACAGGGGAGATAGATATGTAATAAATGAGTTTATTAGAGTGATCACTGCACTCATAAAAGTGTGTACTGCGAAGATGGATGGTACAAAGGGGGCTGTTGCCCATTGATCCTGAAGTTTGATGAAGACACATCTCTTTAAGGTAATGGCCTTTGCAACCATGGAGACTTTCTCCAGGAAAACTGGAAGAGTGCAAACAAAGACAGAAGGTGAGAAATGGTATCCTGTACCCCGGGGCAGGAAGTCTAGAGTTTGGAGGGAATGTCAGAACAGAGGGGTGACTGGAGAAGTGGGTCAGGGACACACCATGAAGGGCTTAAAGGCCACACTTGGCCATTGGCATATTCTAATAGATGGAGGGGAACCATCCAGTAGACGTGCCATGACCCCCACTGTCCTCTCCTGAGCAGTGGTCATTCTCCCTCTTTCTAGTAATAGCACGAGGCTTTCCCTTTCAGGAAACGTGTCTCCTCGTTACCAGCTCAAATGGTTAAGGTGCAATTGCCTCTGTCCCCATCCCATGGCTCACAGGTGGTCAAGAGGTCAAGGCCTGTTCAACCGATAGAGTCCTTTCCCCTGGTCACAGGAATGTGGCCTCGGTCAGTCCGGTGGGATTAATTCTTCCAGTTTTATCGAAGCCCTGTGTGTTGGGACGTGGGCTCACCAGGCTGGGAGAAGAAAAGCCTGGACAGAGCTCAACTGACAGTAGAAGTAATACAGAAGAAAGCCAAGCCGGGAAGGAAAGAGGGCCGGGCTTCTTGACGTTATTTGAGGTCCTGGGGCCTGCTGTCCCTGGGACTCCTGAACTTTGCAGTTTCATGAACCCATCAGTCTCCTTATTGCTTAAGCCAGTTGGGGTGCAGTTTCTGCATCTGCAACAAGGGTTTTGATTGATACTGTGTAGAACAAGCCAGTAAGGAAAAAAAAATCAGTCTATGCATCAGACAGCACCATTAGCAGGCACTGAAGAGTATGACCGAGGGGTGATCACTCCCCTGGTTTGCTGGGACTGTCCCGGTTTTAGCCCTGAAAGTCCCACACCCCGGGAATCCCTCAGTCCCTGGCCAATCTGGGTGGTTGGTTCCCATCAGGTGGAAAGCCATCCGTGTTTACTGTGGGAAAGAGGAGACTAAGGGGAAAACGGCGGCTACTGTCAAATGTCTGAAGAGTTCTCACGTGGAAGAGAAAAGTAGATGGTTCTGTGTGGCTCCAAGCAGTAGAGGCAGAAGAATTCGGTGGAGGTGAGAATGTTAAAAGGCAGATGGTCTTCATTATAAGGACAATCTTTCTAAACATCAGGACAGTCAAGACTGGGATTGGCTTGCCTTGAAGGGGAAGCCAGCGGAGGGGTCATGTGGTCTGGTCCTGGATAGGCAGAGCTGGTGGGAACCCAGGCTCTACCCTTCGCCAGCTGTGTGGTTTGGGCACATGAGTTAACCTCTCTAAGCCTAATGACGGTAACACTGGTACCCGCTTCATTAGGTTGTTGCGAGGATTAAGTGAAATGAAGCTAAGTCCTCAGGAAGTTCCAGTTACAAATACTGACATGCTAGGGTCTCGCGTGTCAGTAATAAAGGCTGGACAATCCCTTCGTAGGGTGTCCTAGAGGAAGTCAGGAACTGATGCCCGCCAATGAGAAGGACTCAGAACTTCGTTGAAATTTTCTTTCTAGGCAAAGATTTTGTTTTGGTTTGATTTTGTATAAAAGATGTTGCTGATGAGGCTACTTCAGAGATGGATGCTTGCGATAATTTTTGACAGACTTTCCCTGCAAAGCTTTTTAGGGCCTCCTTAAAATACATTTTGCTGAGCTTTAAAATGAGCAGCCTCTCTCTACTGCCAGCTGTCTGGACCTGGGGTTATTTCTGTCCTCAGCCACTTTAGTGAAGTTGTGAGAGTGAACAAAGTATGTTACCAGCCACGGCTCCGCAGGAGGCCTGGGTCAGGGAGAGTTTTCTGAGTAGCCACCCCGGGATGAAGCCACCAGCCACGGGGGTGTCTGTCTCCCCATCCGCCCACCAGACCCAGCTCCGGGTGGCTGGGGCTCTTCAGTTACAGCAGTGTTTTGGGCCAACATGATTGCTGAGAGGATGAAGTACCACCCTTTGATTTCTTTTAGATGTTTAATTTCATTTAAAAAACCAAGCTATTGCTTTCATATAGAAAAGTGAACACATCTTTGATGTACATCTTGATGACTTTGTGTAGATACATATCCCCACGTAACCACTGCCAAGGTCAAGATAGAGAACATTTTCATCACCTCAGAAGATGCCCCTGTGCTCTTCCCTGATCGTTACACTCACCCACCCATGACCAGAGGTAACCACTATCTGACCCGTAAAACCACACGGTAGTTTTGCCCATTCCTGTACTTCACATCAATGGGATTGTACGGTATGTGTTCTTCTGTGTTTAGCTTCTTTTAATCCACATGAGATCTCTGAGACTCACCCAAGTTTTAGTGTCTATCAGTAGTTTGTTCTTTATGTTACTGCGCAGTCACCAATTATACATCTAAATTATAATTTTCCAAAGTTAACAACTTGACTCTTATACAAAGGTAAATTCACCCCTAATCAAAGATTTTGCTCAACTCATTACTTAATGAGTGAATCAGTAAAACATTGCAAACAGGTTCCAATGAGAATTTGACTTCCTGAGAATTATATTCTCTACCAGATAGAATTTGTTGGCGTTGCTGTGAACAGGAATCGTTTGAATTGCTATGAACAGGAAACTTTGGCATTGCTACCAGCTTCCCATAACTTGACTTCTATCCCTCCAGAGTCTTAAAGTCACAAACTTAGTACAAAAGGCAGCGTAGCCCCTGTAGGGTCCTCTCGCTGACACCCTGCACTGCACTGGAGGGACACCCAGGTGTCTCCAGCTCTTCCTCAACTCTTAGAAAACGCTTCCTGACAATATGAACACACCTCAATTTCTGTATCCATCTGCTTACTGGTGAGCATTTGAGTTTTTCGTAGTTTGGTGTTATCATGAACGAAGCTACGATGAGCATTGTTGTTGTGTCTTTCTGTGGACTTACGCACCTCTTCTCTTGAGTACGTACCTGGGAGTGGACTTGCTGGTTCACAGACAAATCTCATGGTTAGCTTCGCAGATACTGCCAAACAGTTTTCGCAAGTTCTGGTACCATTTTAAACTCTACCCCCGATGTGTATGATAATCCCAGTCGCTTCACTTCCTTGATGACTTTTCGTGGCATCAGTCTTTTTAATTTGAGCCATTCATGGGTTGTGCAGGTACCATCTGTTTTTATCACTTGTCAGGAATTTTTCTACTTCCAAGGGGGTGGGAATTACCTAGACTGCTCATTTAAAATGTAGATTCAGAGTTTCCAGCCCATCCACAGAAGTTTTGATTTAGGAGTTCTGGCTGAGCTAAGAAATCTCCGTAATTAACCAGTACTTTATCACTAAGGAAGTATCTGGAGAGATGCTGACTTAAACACGTCTTTACTGTGTAATCTACGCGCTGCTGTTGTGTTCTCCCTCCTTCAGAGGGCATCCTGCCAGCAGAGAGGGTGAGAACCTGGGTCAGATCACGGACTTCTGAATGTGAATAATGATAACAACTGCTTATTATCTCAATTTTCAGAACAATCCTCCAAATTAAGGCTTGGTTTCTCCATTTTGAAAATGGAGACATTAAGGTTCTGAGGACAAGTAAGAAAGAGAGGGACGTGCCCCAGAACTCACGATGGAGGGTCAGGGCTTAGAGACAAGGACTGTCCTGTCCCCTGTTGGTGATTTTTCTAATATTCCAATGATTTTGGCACTTTTTTGTTTGTTATTTTTACTCCTAGAGGTCTTTTCTCTCCAAAATGAAGTCTTAAGCAAAATTCTAACATCTGAAACAGATCATAATTAACTGGCTAATTAGGGGTGCAAGTGAGGGCCAAGGGCACAGCGCCCTGCCTGTGTGACCTCTATGAGCCCCAGTGTCCTCCTATTTTCACCTGGGGTCTATGGCCCTCTCCTGGGCCCCGGGAAAATAACTTGCAGACCATGGGATCCCAGCCAGCACTGTGCCTCAGAAGCCCTGAGCACAGATATGCAATTTATACGTTTTTATTTATTTATTATTGATTTAAGAAAATATCCATTTAAAAAATCTGGATTCTCTTTTACTTGAACCTAAATATAACCTGAGAGCAAAATATAACCTGGGGAATGGGGGAAGGATGGCAATTGGATGACCCGAGGGGTGTGAATTGTGGGTCCAGTGGCAGTGGCGCCTCTTGGGGCTTTATTGCTAAAAGCAGGTGGCAGAGAGCAGAATATTATCCAGAAGGGAAATAACCCCCAAACCCAAATAAATAAATTTGGCACACTGATGTTCTCTCATCCCTCAGATGGCAAGCTGGTCTAATTAGAGGTCTCTTTTAGCACTCTTCTCATCCTGGCCCTTCACTGTCCAGCTGTGTGACCTTGGGCCAATCATTTCACGTCTCTCATCCTCAGTTTTAACATCTGTGCAATTGTGTCAAGAGCACCGACCACAGAGGGGAGAATGAGGGTTACGTGGGAAGCATAGTGCCCCTGAGACTTCCAGGACATGGGAGGGGCTCAGTAAATTACGTCTCCTCCCCGAGCCCCTGGTTGAGCAAAGTGTACACCCTGCTGATCCACCAGCCCTTTCAGAATTGTGTTATGGTGACAGTATGACCTCCCTCTCTGCTTTTCTGCCGGGACTAGGATGAGCCATTCCAGACTCTGCACGAGCAGAGGGAGGGAGGGCAATGATGACATCAGTAGGAGGGACCAGAGAGAAACACATTTGTGCAGCAAAGTCTATAAACACAGAAGGATGAGATCATATCACCATCTATTTCAGGAGCAGAAGCAGCGCCCCAGCTAGATATGGGGTAGGTATCCGGAAAGCTGCAATTTTGGCTGACTGGTGAGAACAATAATCACCAAAATTTATTGAGCTCTTAGTGTGTGCCAAGCATTGTGGAGAGCAACTTATACACATGACCTCCTTTATCCTCACAACAACGCTATGGCATAGGTGTAATCATCATCTCATCTTACAGATGAGAGAACAGGGGCACCAAGTGTTCATGCACCTTCCCCTCGGTCACTCAGCTAGCAAGCAGTGCAGGTGTGCTCACCTGGGCTCACATGACCGTGCCAGTTAGGGGACAGTTTCCGTGGCTGTAACAGAAGTTCAGGTACCGTGGCGTGAACAAGTCAGAAGCTAATTTTTCTCTTGCATCAGTCTGAGTGCAAGCTGTCAGGGACCAGGCCCCTTTGACCTGATCACTCAGCCATCCCCAGGGTGCATGGTCCCTGAGGACTGTCCATCACATCCTCATCCCAGGTGGCAGGAGGCGGGGAAGGGGAAGGAGGTGCACTTTGCCTCCATCACTTCTGCTCACATCCCGTTGGCCTAAACTGGGTTATGAGGTCTTATCTAGCGGCAAGAGAGGCATTCCCTGCCACGGCCACTCTGCTACCACATCCCGTCTTGAGAGGTGCTGGGCAGAGTATGACCAGGACTTTGACATCTAAGCCAAAACATAAGCTGCAGCATAAATAGACATCTTGTAGGCACCTACCACGTACAGGGAAACATACAGAAAGCCATGGATATAGGGCTTAATAAGGTACAACCCTGCAGACAAGAGAACAGCATGAGTTGAGTACCTACTAAGCACCTGGAACTGGCCTGGACACTCCCCAGACATCACACTGTACAATTGTCTCAACACACCAGTTGAGAGCTGAGGACATTAAGGCTCAAAGGGGTGAAATGACTTTACCTAAGGTCATGCGTCTAGTAAGTGGCCAGGTCAAGATTCAAATCCCAGCAGTGTGACCTTGTGCAGGTTACTCACCTTCTCTGTGCCTACGACTTCCTCATCTCTGATGTGGAGAAAATGGTACCTAGCCCGCAGGATTGCTGCAGGCCGTGGATGCTTCCATGCAGTTCAGGCACTTGAGAGAAGGCCCGGCCCGGAGCAGACCCTCAGCAAATGGTCAGATGTTATTATTGCTGTTGTGAACATTACTGTTGTTAATATTAGTTCTAGGATCATCTTTCTACTCTGCCCACCCTGCCTCCAGTTGTAATCCAAGCGGGATAAGTGTTATGTTGGGAATACGGAAGGCTGGGAATGGCCCCAGAGACGGTAGAACCATTTTGACCCATAAAGCCTCATAAAACATAAAAAAGCCTCATAAAAAAAAAGAATTTGCTGGGCTTTGAATGAAGGGTAGGATTTTAACAGGCAGAGCTAAGAATGAGGCTGGATGAAGAAGGCATCGCAGGGAAAGAGATCCGCTTAGAAAAAGGCATCGAGCACGGAAATGGCAGGCGTGTCGTAGGACAATGAAACTGCAGGTGAGGCAAATGAGTGTCAGACTGGCAGGAAAGGTGGGGTGGGCCAAAGCACGGGGCTAATTTAAGGAGGTTGGTCTTTTACCTGAAGGCAATGGGGAGCCCTCGAAGGTTTTGATCAGCACTGTGCCAGAGGAAGATCGCCATGGCAACAGCTCTGGGGAGGGAGGGGAGGCCCAGAGGCCAGCCCAGTGACTAGCGCCATGGTTTAGGGAAGAGGAATGAGGATCTGAAGCAGAGCTATGCCTTTGGGTGAAGGTAGGAGGGAACCAAATAAGGCCAGCGTACGTCGGGAGAATTAAAGGGTCACAGCGGCTTCGCATATAGAGGGAAGGGCGGATGGAGTAGTGAAGCTGGAATGCCGAAATTCACAGTCTAAAGCCCAGTCTTCAAATAATTGAAGCCTCCTAGCATATGATGCTATCAGCCTGTTGTGATAAATGATTCCTTCTTCTTTTTTTCCAGCTGGTTTTGGTTAGACCTTGAACTGTTTCTTCACTCACTCACTCATTCGTTTGTTAAGCCACGTGCTCACAGTCTGTGTTAAGCAAGTTCAATCGGTAAAGAGATCAAATCTGCTTTAGACAACTATTTATATGAGCAAGGTATGGGGTAGGCTTCTCTAACAAAGGGCTTCTGATACAAACTGGATATTTATGTCCCCCCCCCAAATTTATGTTGAAATCTACTCCCCCAACGTAATGATACTGGGAAGTGCAGCCTGTGGGAAGAGATTAGGTCGTGAAGGTGGAGCCCTCCTGAATGGGATTAGTGCCCTTATAAAGAGACCCCAGGGAGCTCCCTCGCCCCTTCCGCCATCTCAGGAAACAGTGAGAAGATGGATGTCTATGAAGCAGGAAGCAGGTTCTCACCAGACACCCAATCTCCTAGCTCCTTGTCTTGGACTTTCCAGCTTCCATGACCATGTGAAATAAATTTCTGTTGTTTCTAAGCCACCCAGTGTACAGCATTTTCTTATAGCAGCCTGAATGGAACAAGCTACATCCTCAAATACATTGATTTGAACAAGCCACAATTAATTTCTCTTCCTCCTTAAGTTCAGAGTCAGTTCAGGGACAATGTGAGGGCCTGATGATGAAGGGAAATTAGTCTACCTCTAACGTTCTGCCATCCTCAACATGTAGCTTCCATCTCATGATCTAAAATGGCTTCTGCAGCTCCTGCTATCATGTCTACATTCAAACCAGGAGGAAAAGGGGAAAGCAAAGGGAAGACTTCCTTTCCCTTTTAGATCATGACCAAGAAGGTGATCATATCACTTCCACTCACATCCCATTAGCTAGAACTTGTTCGTGTGGCCACATAACTGCAAGGGAGGCTGACAAATGCTCTCTTTAGTTGGGCGTCCACGTACAGAGATAAAAAAATCTGTCACCATGGAAGAAGGGGATTTTGGCAAACAAGTACAGTCTCTGCCTCTCTACTGTATATCCCCAGTGCCTGCTACCATGCAGGGACCTTAGAGGGGACTTACTAAATTTGTGTTGTGAGTTAATGAAAATACCATGATCAGTACTGGGGGTAGCAAGATGACATAATATACTTTCTGTTTCGAAGGAGCTTTTAGTCTCTATGGGGGGGGGGGGTGGACAAGTCAAGAAATAAATGCAGTGAATTGCTATCTTGGGTAGGATAGCAGCCCATTGGGGCTCAGTTTAAACGGTCACAAAGGAGACAGGCAGCAAATCCGAGGGGACAAAAGAGGTCAGAAAAGGCTTCGTAGAGAAGGTGATGCTCAGCTGAGTCTGGAAAGATGAGTAGGGGCTTGCCCCGTGAGCCAGGTGCAGAAAGCTGTTCAAGGACGAAAGAAGAGCATCAGCAATGACAAGAAAGTTTAGAAACAACCAGACGTATTCAGGGGAGGGCAGGCATAGCAAGTAGGACAGAAGAGGAATGACGTGAGAAGAAGCTGGAGGAGGTAGGTGGGGGCCAGGTCTGGGACCCTTGTCTTTAGTCCATGGGAAATGAGGGCCCATTGGGCAGCTTCAATCACAGATGTGTAAGGTGGCAGGGGTACATGGACACAATCACATTTGCACTACTGGAAAATTGCTTTGGGTACACTTTGTGGAGGACGGACTAGCATTGGGAACAAGACTAGTAGTAGGAAGCAAAATTTTTGCAAAAGCCAATTTTTTTGTAGTGAGCCCTAATGTTTGATGCAAGTATAACTTTCAATAATTTAATATACCTCATAAGTAAAGCTAGAGATATTTTCTTTCAATCAAAGTTGCAGTTGACTATTTTTTTAAGACCAAGGCTAATTGATTATGCTTTTTTCTGTCATCAGTTTTTCTTCTAGTGGTCAAATTTTTACGTCCTCTCTTTGTGTCCGCCTCTCTTGCTGAAGTCTATAAGCTGATATCTAGAGAAGAGCTGTGTACCCTTGGGAAGGCCAATTGCCTTCTGCACCTTAGCTGAATTGCGAGAGGGCTGGAAGGGCTGAACTCCATCCAAGGCTCCACTGAATCATCCAGCTGAACCTTTAGGCTGTAGGAGGAGCCTGTGGCACCCAAACCATGGAAACTCCGAGAACTAAAGAATCCAAGGGATTACCAACTGTCCCATTTAACTGTGAAGAAACTGAGCTCAGAGAGGTTCAATGGTGTGTCCAAGGTCATCCAGCTAAATGGCAGCAACAAAACCAGGGGCCAGCACATGGGGCCTTTTCAGTAAAGTCTTTTTCCACTAAAAGGATCAAATTTCACATCCCAAACAAGGACCTCTCCAGCCCCTCTCGCCCAATTCACTGATCTTTCTAGAGCACGTTTTCTGATATGATGCCCCTCTAAGATTTGTTCCAGTTCTAGATTTCTGTGATTTCTAGGGTGTTTTGTGGATATTTCTCTACTAATGCTTATCGCACCGTGCAGTAAACATTCATCCAGTCATTCATTTATTTGCTTAATGGGAATTTTCCGGTCTCGTTATAATCTTCATAAACAGGTTTGTGAAGGACACTTAGTCCTCCAGTCTCATAGTGCTGGACATTATGGTAGCTTCCAGTATTTCACTTACAAATAACGCAATGAAGAACCTCTTTGAATCTTGGTGACATCTCTGATTATTTCCTTAGGATAGATTCTAGATAGATTCATAATCTTGATTTACTGTACCCTTCCAACACCACACACACACACACACACCCCTTCTGCGTCTTCCTTAGTCTTACTCATCAGTAAATGATGCCACATTGTACCCAATTACTTAAACCAAAACCTACTAGTTATCCTCAATATCCTTCTTCCATTCACCCTCTTAGTCAGCCCATCAGCATGTCCTGTCAGTCTACCTTCCATATATATCCTAAATCTGTCTATATCACATCATCTCCAGTGTCACCACCTTGACCCGAGCCCCCCACATCTCTCCTGACACCGGAGATAGCCGCTAACTCACCTCCTTCCATCCAATCTTGACCTTATATTCCTTTCTCCATACGGCAGCCAGAATAGTACAAAAATGTAAGTCAGTTCATGTTGTACTGCTTCATAAAATTCTACTATGTCTATCGTAGAGATTTAAGGAAAAAATCCAAACTCTTTACCCTGGCTTACCAAGACGCCTGCACACCCTTCTAACCACAGCTCCTTCTACCCCCCTCTCCCAGCGCATTCATTCATTCCATTACATGAAAGGTTAGAGTTATAAGCACTTGGCAATGTAACAGTGAGAAAAAACCCCGAAGGTCCCTGCCTCCTGGAAGTTATGTTCTCTCAGAGTGAGACAATGAACATCATAAATAGAAACTTTAGTGTATTTTGAAGGTGGCAAGTGCTACAGGCAGAAGGAAGGTAGAACAGAATGAGGGGGGACGCCGAGGGTACAGATGCAACCTGGATTGTTATCAGGCAGCATTTCAGCAATTGTTTTAAAATTTGGAGGTAGCCATACTGATATGTGAAGGAAGAACTTCCTAGGCAGAGAATACTCCATTTCTATACAGCAGCCATAATAAAATACCACATATCTTATATTCTAGTTTCTGAAGCTCGACAACAATCAAGTAAACAAACAAACAAGAAAACTGAAAAGGTCAGATGGTGAAAAGTGGTTGACATAAACCTAAAATAGGATGATGTGAAAAGACTGGCTAGGGGCTACTTTGGTCTGCTTATTGCATCTCACCCTCGTACCAGCCTTATGAGGTAGGTCTTAGTAGCTTCATTGTACAAACAGAGAAACCAATGGCAGAAACACTTTAAATAATTTGCCCCAGTTCACTCAGCTAATCCCACCTTCTCACTCTGTGATCGCTGTCTCAGCACTCATCAAAGGGCATCGTGACTGTGTGTTTAGTCACCCAACTTTCCTCCTAGGCCACGGGCTCTGTGAGGGGAGGAGAGACTGCATCTTTCTTGTTCAACACGGAGCCCCCAGCACCGAGCCCAGTGACTAACACGCGGTAGGCATCCAATAATGTGGGCTCAATAAATGAATGTGTGCCTGATCTGGAGTCTGATTCCCCCTAAATCTGAAATCCTTCACCACGAATGTATTGGCCCTAAAGCAGTGCGGTGGTTTGAAAAATAGTCACAGATTCCTTGACACTCTTTCCACTGAGTCAGTGTGCAAATCTGAGGGGCTTCTGACTCCTTCAACCAATGGAGTATATTCTAAGTGACACTGCATGACTTCTGAGGCTAGGTCACAAAGGCCATGCAGTTTCTGTGTTATTCATTGGAACACTTGTCACCACATAAGAAGTCTGACCATTCCGAGGTGACCATTCCAGAGGGACCATGTGTAGGTGCTCCGGTCGACAGTCCCCACAGCATCCAACCATTTCCTAGTGAGAAGCTGTCTTAGAAATGGATCCTTCCCACCCAGATGATTGAGCCCCACTCATCGAGTGTTCCCAGCTGAGGCCCAACATCATGGAGCAGAAACAGGCCATCCCCGCTGTGCCCCATCGGAGTTCCTGACCCAGAGAATCCATGAGAATAAGAAAAGGGCTGTTGTTCTGGACCAACAAGTTTGGGGTGGTTGGTTACATAGCAATAGATAACTGGACCGTGAAGTAAAATCTTATGCTCCCATTTACTTATTTGTTGTGTTTACGGTTGATCTTCCTTATCCGAATGCAAGATCTCTGAGTGTAGGAACTTTTGCCTGTTTTGTTCACAACTGTATTTCCGGCACCTAAAAGAGTGTGTGTCATATAGTAGCTGTTCAATAGCTACTTATGAAATGAATGAGTTTTTAAACATGTACACAGAAATAGGAGAGTAGAATAAATCAGCTCTTAGCCTTCTTCTGGCCAAAGAAAAGAGGGAAGCATGAGGCTTACAAGATTCTCCAAGACTACAAGATAAAATCATACTGGATGCTTTGGAAAAGCCTAGATATTTCTGGAACAATTTATTGCAACCATTTTTACTCTTGTCTTATCCTTCTCCGTCATCTTCCTAGATAGTGAGAGATTTTCCACGGTTTACGTTATGTCTTACCTCGTTCCTTGCCAAGCCTGGAAGATCCTAGAAACTCTTAGGTGCTCCAAAAATATGTAGTGAATGAGAGCTCCATGCATCCAAAACCACAGAGCCAAGTTTTATATCCGTTCAAGTAATACAAAACTGAGCTCTTAATTTGGAAAGGAAAAGATCAGCTAATTAATATGCAATGTCAGCAGCTTCATATATTTATGGTTCAAAACAGAACTGCATGTCCCTTAGCCCAGTCGATTTCCTGTTTGTTATCACATTAGACCTATTGCAAGGCAGATGGAAAATTTGAAGGACATCTCCAGCCATTAAGACTGGCATAAATCTTTCCGAAGTGCATATAAATACATAAGACTTCCCACTAACATTTTTCCAAATTAGGGTTCATGCAATTTCTTGTTTAAGCAGGAGCTCTCTTATCATTTCACACTACTCCTTTCAGCTGATCATCAGGCTCCCAAGATCCAGAGCCCTTGGTCCAAACCCCTGTTGATGTCAGTCCTGCTTTTAAGGCAGGTTCTGTTCAAAATCCCATACAAAGATCTTTGTCAATCTTCTCTTTGAGCTTCACTTGGCCTGAGTGTTTTATCGTCAATTAATGTGGTAAGAACAGTGGATCGAGCACCTGTATTGCAGCCCGCCATGCTCATCACTCTTGAATCCTTCAGAACAACACCAAGAAGTAGTACTAGCGCCTTCGTTTTATATAAGATAGAATGAAGCGAGATGGAACCATCTGCCCAAAGTCACAGCAAGTAAGTGGCAGAGCCAAGAGTTGAACTCCGTGCTGCTCTGCCTCTAGAGCAGGTGTTCTTCTGAGTCAGTTGAAGGGATGGGAGACAAGTTGGCATTTTCAGAGCTCCTGCAACATGCCAGGCACCATATTGGGCTTGCCACATTTCTTTTGTCATTTTATGGCCACATTATAACGCATGCATTCTTATCCCCATTTCAGGTATCAGGAAACTGAAGCTCAGAGATATTTCACAGTTTGCCTGAGGTTAAACAGCTACTCGTTAGTGAAGCCAGGATTCAAGTTCAGACAATGAGACCTCACACACTGCTCTTCTCTTTAAGCAGGAGCCTGAGTGTTACACGAAGCGCCTTCGTCTGTGCAGCCGGAGGTCCCTTTGCTGTAGTCTAGCAGATGGTGCACTACATGGAAGGGACAGAGATCCTGTGACTATAGGAAATGGTCAAGCCTCTCAGACTCTCAGCATCTCCGCCTGTAAAATGGGTTTATAACATTCTCCCTCCCACCCCGCAAGACCCTGGGATGACCACCTTTAGGACTGAATAAAGACTATCTATCCCAAACCCTCACTTTACAGATAAAGAGGCTGAGACACCAGCAGGCCATGCAGCCTCTCCGAGTTGCTCAGTGAATTGATGACCAAGACTGGGCTAGAAACCCAGTGTACTAGTCAGCTAATGCCTCATAACAAGTGCTGGAGCTTAAAGTTAAAAACATAACCCTCCTGCATATATAAAATGAATACATGGCAAAGATTTTTACCCAACTCATGAAGTAGTGAGAATCAGTAAGAGGTTGAGACCAGTTCAAAGGAGATTTTGAACAGAGAGATACATAGATAATCAGGAATGCTGAAATAAATTTGCTAAAATACGCAAAACAGGTTAATATTCAAAAGGCCATAAACTTTAAGGTTTGGCGTTTTCTTTCCTACACGGTACAAATCAATTGTATCTCTACAGCACAAAACTCATTTGCCTTGCTCCCAGTTTTCTACGAGTTAACTTTTCTCCCTGTAGAGTTGTGAAACGGCATCCTCCGGTGGAAGTCAGTCAAAGGTGCGGATACCTACAGATGCGATAACCCCTGTAAAGGTTTCAGCACTCCACCAAGAGGACTCCAAATAATTGCTTTTGCAGATTTTCAATTTTTCCTGATACTGACAGCCACAGGAATTTCAATAGGTTTCAAACACAAGCGTGTATTCACCTGTTCACAGGTCAGGGGTCTGTGAGGTGGCTCTGCTCCACATGTCTCATTCTGGGGCCTAGGCTGGAGGGGACAGGGGCTTGCCGGGGTATGCTCTTCCCAGAGAGGGGTCAGGGCTCCCAGAGAGCTGAGCACAAATATGAGATGCCTCTTACGGTCTAGGCTGGGAAATGGTGCATTTCCACTTCCGCCCGTATTCCATTGGCCAGGCAAGTTTGGGAACAAGCCCAACATCAATGGGAAGTCCAGTTCTTCCATGGATGTGGGAGGACGAATATATGCTGAACAGGAATCATCCTCTTAATTTTCAATCCTTATCAGGTTGTGCTAAGAGATGCAAAAGTCTGGACACAGAGGCACGATGCAAACATACAGGAGCCAGAGACTTTTCCATACCAATATCTGTTGTGAGCATTTGCCCCCTTTTCCAGAAGTGAAAGAAGATGTGGCTGGCCAGCCAAAGGTTAAGTTTGTAAATGAACTCACTCTGATGCTTGGTTTTGGGACATAATCTTCCGATAGTGGGGGGACCCTCGTGGAGATATCTACCCTCTCCTGGAGTGTTAAATGGATGCTGGCCACTAAAGGTCAGTTGAGGAACATGTTTCATAAATCAGGCATGTGTAGCCCTTTGGGTTTGCAGAACTATGCTTGGATATGACAGGATACCAATGGCACATCATCCTGAACGTTGGTCTTACTCGAGGAGTTTTGAAAAATATTTTAAACTCAAAGAAGATAACAGCTATAGAATGGGACATGTGAACAATATATGGTATTTAATGGATTATTTTAATGTGTTGTTTTATTCTTATTTTTGCCACAAATATTGAATAGGAAAAATGCTTTAAGGCAAACAACCAAAAATGAAGAAGGAGGGTTTCCAGTTGATGCTGACAATCACTTGGAATGTCACCTACAGAGAAAGCTTGAGACCTGAGTGGGAGGTACAAAATCACAGAACAGGGATCCTCCCCCTAGAATAGGGCTGTGTCCTTGTGTGGCCCTTTATGAAACCTGGGACATAGGGATCAGATAGAGGAGGACCATTGCCGCTCTAGAACTGGGGCCCAAGAGCGTCCTCTTCTTTCTCTTCAATCTTTTTGTTCTTCCTCTTCTTTTTCATCATCATCATCGCAACCATTCTTGCCACGTCCCTTTATGAACAGCGCCCTCTTGTGTTAGGTGCTGTGCACTACACTTTACATAAACTCCACGGCTTTATGTCACCTGCCTGGTCCCCCATGGACACAGGAGTTTGCAAACCCTGGCTGGGACTTCCACTCCCAGAGCCTGTTGGCAGTGTTCACAGAAAATTTACAAGTGAACGCTCATTTAAAAGGGAGCCTTAAATCAAGATTAAAAAAAACTTGGCTGTTCTTCCTTTGAGGAAGAAAGATAAGGTATTCTTTTCACTTTTTTCTTAATCAATTTATAGCATCAAAAGGAGTCAAGACGTTAAATTCTACATAATGTAATGTCATCCATGAGCTGAATTATCTCGTCCTTCAATAGTCTTCTGAGGAAGTTATTACTATGGATATAATATTTAATATATAATATGGAGGTAATAATAATAACAATGGAAAATGAGGTTCAGAGAGATTAGTAATGGGTCAGTTGGCAATAAGAATGTAGCCCAAGGAACTGTCTGCAATGCAGCAACAAGTCCTTTGGGTCTCTACAGTTTGCTTTATACCTCAGAACAACCGTATGAGGTAGTTGTTATCAACAACTCCATTTTCCTGAAGAGGAAACTGAGTACGAGAAAACTGACATAGCTTCCCCAAGCCCACTTAGCCAGGATGTGCCAATGTTGGGATTGATGCCTAGGTCTTCAAACACTAAAACCTGTGCTGTCACTGCCCTCTTATGAAACACCTGCATTTTGGCACCTTGTATTATATTCACATTACCTGGGGAAAATGTTATCATCGTGAAGAAGAAGTTTCCAATATGGGGACACCATCTTCTGGGCCTTGGGGGAAAATCTGAATTTTTTCAGAGACAGGATTCCTGCCCAGAGCAGGCTGTCTCAAAGCCGGAGTTCTCCCCATTCAGCATCATTGTGCAGCCACTCATTATCCTGTGTCCAGTTACTTAGCACCCAAGCATCTGTTTCCCCTCTGCGAAGAATTCAGTGATGGAAATTAGGAAGACCTTGGACTTAATGGGCTCTGCGCATGTAATTGTCTAAGGGTACAATGGGCCTTTTATGATCGCAATAAGAACACGGAGCCCTTCTCCAGTTGGCATGGAGCTTTCCTTCTTGTCACTAAGGTAAAGGCATCGTGATGTCTGTGGGGGCAGGTAATGAGGCACAAAGGTCTGCTATGTGGAGAGTTGGTCCAGCAGGGAGAGAAGGAGGTGAGAAAACAGCCTCGGCACTGCTCGTCTGAAGACACGATGAATAGTCTTTGTCTGCCACGTTCAGCCCTCCTGCACAAGCAGGCTCGGGGCCAGACACTCTTGAACGCAGGTACATGGGCTCATTAGCAGGGAAATGGCAGTGGGTAATTGGAATATGTAAATGGCATGGGCAAACAGGGTGTTTTAACAATCAAGACCCAAAGAGAAGGAGCTTAATTTAGTGGAGAGAAAGGAACAGACTGCCCAGGGAGCCAATTACTGGAGCCAGAGGAGGGATGCTCAGCTTCGCAGGGAACCCGCAGTCAGGAGGGAGGGAGGGAGGCCGGGATGCTCAGTGGGTTTGCTTTCACCTCTAAAATGCCAAGGGAGCCGTGACCAAGCTCTGCCTTTTTTTCAGGTACCAATTCTTGGAGTCTTTCTTTCCTAAATGCGTCTTGTAGCCGTCCCCTGTCCTCTCCAAGATCTGCCACCACTTTCTTTCTGGATCTCAATATCTCTCGGCTGGGCTTCACCAACTGTCTTGTAACTGCTATCATTGAATTAGTTTCTCCTACTCCCAACCTCTCCTCCACAGGGCCATCAGAAAGCCTTCGCTGAAACCATCTGGGATCGCATCAGTCTAGGCATAAAGCACCTCCTGGTTCCCAAGTCTGGAACATGGGCAAGCCTGCCCCACATGGCCTCTGTTCCAATCATGCTCGCCTCCAGCCATCTGAAACTCTTGCCCTGGAAACTCCATGCTCTGTCTTGACTCCTAGACTTTGCATGTGCTGAACCTTCCACCTGGCACAGCATTCTCAGCAAGGGTTTAAAAGTATAGACTCCAGAGTTAGATAACCTGGGTTTGAATCCTGGGACTGTCATGTCTTGGCCATGTACTCAACAACCTCTCTAAGTGTCATTTCATCATGGTTAACATAGAGAACAAAAATCATAATACCTATCTCATAACTTTGTCACTAGGGTTAAACAAGATAATCCATATAAAGCAATTAGCCCAGTGCCAGGCATGCAGTAAGCACTTAATAAACGCAAGTAATGATGATGATGATGAGCCTCTCTTATAAGCCAGGTCATTGAAAGGCAATGATGGTACAGAGATGAGTAAGTTGTTTTGCATTGTTTATCTCATCTTTTCAACTAAATATGGAATTATTCAATTTTCTTTTCTTGTTTCCTCCTGTTTCCCACAGATAGAGAGCAATGCATGAGCTAGGTAATCAATAAACGCTCACTGGAAGGATGAATGAATGGATTCATTCAATGGATGAACTGAATGTTTTACCCAATATAATTCTTTAAAAGAAAAAGACAAAAATGACACTAAGAAACACACGAAATAAATTTAAAGGTTAATATAAAAATTGCAAATGCCAGGCAGGAAAAAGAAACACTTTTTCCAACTGAGAACCATTGAAGCTAAGTCCTTTAATTATCACCATCTGGAGTGAAGGTGAGCGCCATTTGGCTGGAGCTCATTCATTCCCCATCACGCCTGGCTTGAACTGACTTCCACAGTGTCTATGTCCAGACGCCTTCGAGTAACATAGTCAATGTGCACAGTACATCACAGGCTGCAAAGCTCTACCTCACCATGGATCCCAAATGGTGCTCAGACCAAGTCTGAGACAGGGAGGGTAGGAAACACTGTCCCATTCTACATATGAGGAAACTGAGGCTAGATACAAGCCCAGCAACCTGCCCAAGGCCAGTAAGCTCAAAGTCACGAGCCAGGTCTAGAATTTGGGTCTTTGGGGTCTAAATTCCATACGTTAAGCTGCCCTCATCTTCTGGGTGACGTGTGCAAGGGCATCCTTCTGCCTCTCTCTTCTTATCCATTCCAAGGAAGGCTGCTCACCTGCAAGGGAGCAAGAGTTCATCTGCCCTAATGCAGAGTGATAGGAAGTCCAGGAGAAGGAAAACAAAAGGAACGGCATGGAAGAAAGGAAGAGGGCACCAGATGTGACGATTTGCTGTAGTTGGGTTTTTTTCAAGAATAAAATAGACATCTAGAGGAGGCATGGGATCCTTTCTTCCCAAGCATCTTTCTTTTTGGCCTGGGTTGCTACAAGACCCCAAATTGGAGCTTGCCCTGTTGCCTCCAAAAAAAGCAAAGGGTTCTTTGGCTGCTAACACCTGTCTCACTGGCTCCTCCCAGAGGCAGATTTATTTCCAGGTGCAGAGCAACCATTTTTGGGACACACTATTTGATCAGAAGTGGTTTTCTGTGGAATCCTATGACGATGAATAAGGTATTCTTAAGTCCCCAAATGGGGATGCTGGCAGAAGCATCATGGGCAGGGGAGGCAATTCAGCATCCAGGAGATGTGTCTAGCCTAGTGAGGACACATCCCCCCACTCCCCCACCCCCTGCCCATGATTGGAAGGTCCATTGTAATCAACCTGCCATCAGGTGGCTGGCTGGACCTCAAGGAAGGTGCCATATTGGGGGCGCGGCGGGGTCTCGGCTGTTTGCAGGTCAGGCATGCTGTGGTAGAGTTGGCAGCAGTTGCCACCAGAATATTAACAGAGGGGACTTCTGGGTAATGAGATGACAAATTGTTATCCTTGCCTTTTTGCTGCTTATATTTCCTAATTTCTCTACAACTACTATGCATTTCTTGCGCAACAAATAATAAAAGTAAATTTAAAAAAGGTCTAAAACAGTGATTTATTGTGTTTTGGAAACAGGGTGAGAGAATAGGCAGGGCCCCATGAGCGTGTACCTGGGAAACTGAGACCCCGCCCGGCTCATTTGATTACAGTAGTAACAATCAACACCAGAGCCTCATCTCCGATCAAGCATAGTTCTGTTCATCTCGTCCCTAGACACTTACAACCCAGGGAAGAAGGATTTACAGTAGAGACAGAAACTGAGGCTCAGAGACGCTCTTTTGGCTGTCTCTCCTTACTCATCCTCAGGAAGGCTCCTCACCTGCAAGGGAGAAACAGTTTATCCACCCAGATGTGCAGGGAGATGAAAACCAGGAAGATGGAAAACAAAACCAAAGGCATGGAGGATGGGGAGCAGGTAGCTAATGTGAGGCCTAGGATGCGGTTGGGTTTCAAAGTCACACGTGGAGGTTGTGCGGAGCTGGGCTGCAACGCCAGGCGGGGATGTCCTGTTGTCTGCGCCATCGCCCCCACCCTGGCCCTTGCAGATACTCTGTCACGGAACTCTGTCTTGGTACCAACACCTGCTTAGTACCTGAGGCTCTTGGGGACTTTAGGCCTCAAAGAAGATTCCTTTCAATGGGTTAGAGGATGTTTGGATTCCTTTAGCTGGAATCTGTGCTATAGAGTGTTGAGTTTACACAGCCCCCAAAATGGCGCTCAAGGTACACCCCATTTGTAATGATATTTCCAAACCCCTTATTAGAAATCTGAGCCACACTCCCCAATGGATTATAAAACCATTGAAACAAATCAATTTCCAAACCACCTGGCAGTTTCCCTATCATTGGATTCAATCGGATCAGAGTCACGAATCTGATCTTGACTCTACCTCACCATTTACGGGAGGTATGAACACAGCCCCTGCACTTGATCTTAAAAGATTCATATTTGACAGTCTGCGGTTCTCATTAAAATAGAAGCCTCTGCATGGGCCTGAGGGTCCAGGCTGTCATTTTGGAAATCTGAACTTTTGATTAATCGCACAGTAATGAATTCTCATGTCTTCTTTCTATGTGGTCCTTGACTGGTCTCCTTTTATGCTTATCCAGTGAGGCTTTCAAGCACTGTCAAATGTTTCTGTCACCACGTTGCTAAGTTGCAACAAGTACTAAGCCTTCTTAAGAATAAAGACTTTCACAATGATAGAAGACAAAAACCAAAATTTCATACACAACCAAACAGTGAAGTCTTCATTGGGTGCCGGGCATTGTTCTGGGGGCTTTGCATTCCTCACTCACTTATTCCTCATTCATTCACGCTGTAAATAAATACCGAGAACCTTTTATGTAACAGGCATTCTTCTGGGCTTCAGGGATAGGATGCTGAGTCACCGCTCTTGCTTGGTAAGATAATAGTAAACAAGTAAACAAAATGCAAATATGATCATTATACATGTAATGAATAAATAAAACAGGAAGGGATGGAGGAGGAAGGACAACGTCAGAAAAGGTGCTCAAATCAATGTGAAGGGCAGAGTGGTTGGCCAGGTTGTTGAGACTGGACTGGGAGAGAAAGTACACGTCAGTGTTGGCGTGGTGGGTGGTGGAGGGTTAACAAATTTCGGGAGCATGCTTTGGAGAGCCCAGCTTCCATTTGGAGCTTTTCTCACCCAGGCAATTCCCTTTCTCTTCACTTTTTCTCCTTTGCAGAGTTTGCACTGACTAGTTACCTACCATGCTCCAACTCATGGCTGACCACTCATCTATGGGTAAACATTTACAAGGGTCCTAGGGTGCATGGAATCACGTTTCCATATGCCAGTTCATGCAAGCTTCACAAAACCCATCCTGCAGCCCACTGACCAATGAATAATCCTTCTCCATTGGGTTGTCATAACTCTTCTTGTTTTGTATTAAGTTCTCATACTGGAGTCACTTCGCCAGCAAACTATTCTGTTGCATCAAGCGCTTTATTTTGGCGCCAATGCCACACTGTTTTAATGATTTCAGCCTTGTATGTAGTTTAAGTCCCTTCTTGAGACTCTACCCTCCTTGCTTCTGAGATTTCTGAGCTTCTCCCCAGACGGTCATTCATAAAGGTCCTCCTCCTCCTTCCCCAGCGCATACACTCATACTTCCTTGTCTCTTCTCCTCCTCCATCCCTCTTTCCCTCCCCAATCCGTTCGCCCCTCCTCCACTCCCCCATCTGTCCTCCCCTCCCTTCTGCTCCTGTCCCCTTCGCTTCTATCTTTCACTCTCCTTGGCCAACTCCTCCAGGCAAATCCAGAGCTGGCATTCCATTGCAGGCCTTCTGATCACTCTTTCCTTAGACTCTAAGGATAGATCCCTGACTTGGCCTTGCTCAGAGCCCCTGCCTCCACCCAAGCCAGCAGACAGGAGGGGAGAGAGTGCGAAGTACCGGAGGCACCAGGTACCACAGGGCAGCGGGAAGGAATGGTTTCTGTAACGGTGGCGATGGGGAAGGGAGGGGAGGAGTTGGGTTCCGAGTGCATGGCGCCCCCTGTCCTCTGCCCCGGCTTTACACACGCAGAACCCGCCTCACTGCGGCCTCCCCTTCCTCTACTCGCCTCTGCATTCAGTAAGCTCCAGCCACACTTCACCTGCGCTCTTGCTGTTCCGCTGCCTGGAAGGCTGTTGTATATATTTACATAATTGTTCCAGCTTGTCATTTAGGTCTCACCTCAAAACGTCGCCTTCCAGCCAGTGCAAAGAAGCTCCCCACTTCTAGCACAACAGCCTATTTTGTTCCTCAAAGCATTGGCCAGTATTGGAAATTAGACTGTTTATGTTTGTTTTTCCGTTACTGTGTTCCACCCGTCTAGAATGCAGGCTTTAGGAGCTTCATGACCTCGGATGCCCTGGTCAGAGAACACTGCCGCTCTCAGGAGCAGCTCACTCATGTGGGTTTACTAACTGAATGAATGAACAGACAGGAGAGGGAAGGACTCGCCTAGAGCATGAGTTAGGAGAGAAGCCGATTCTCGTGTTCTTTCCATTTCTTCAGCGCTGTGCTCACCCACGCGGGTGGAGGTGCTATTCAAGGGCCAAGGGGGATGAGGGCGGAACTACCCACCATAAACCCATGAGCCATGAACCAGAGGGAATAGGGAGCCACGAGCAGAGAGCAGAGGGATCCTCCTGGTGCGCTCGGCCTTGGCCAGCCCAGATACTTGGGTTTCACTTCCGAAGCCAAGAAGCAGCGTTGGGAGGTGAAGAGAAAACGTAAAGCTGCAGCGGCCAGGGGAACGGTGGGGACGGAGTCAAAACCACCAGCCCCCGCCAGCCCTCCGCCCTTCCCCTCCCCCGCCCCGCCCGGGGAAAGCCCCAACGCCCACGGGAGCGCGGGAGCCCCGCGCGGCGGCCGCGAGCGCACGAGCACACGAGCGCACGGCGGCGGGGGCGGCGGCCCGGCGATTCCCGGCCTGCGGGGCGCGCAGGGGTGGGGGGCCGCCGGGAGGGGCGGGGCGCCGCCGGGGCCTCCCGCCGCGACGGGGCGGGACAATGGGGCCCCACCCCGGCGAAGGAGGGAGGGAGCGGCTTGCGCTCTGCCCGCGGCGCGCTCGCTCGCTGGCTGCTGCTGCGGGGCCGAGGCTGGAGCGGGCGGGGAGGGGCGCGGGTGGGAGCGCGGAGGAGGGAGGAGGCGGCGGCGGCGGCGCGTGTGGCAGGCGGGCGGGCGGCTGGCACCGGGCTCGTAAATAAACTGCGATGCTGTCTCGGGCTCGCCGGCCTGGGTGCCGCCGCCGCCGCCGCCGCCCCGGAGCGCCGGTGCCAGGCTCCCGCTGCCGCGCGCCCTAGCTTCTCCGCGCCTGCCTCGCGCGCCCTCGCCCGTTCCCCGCAGCCCCCGGCCCGCACCCCTCGGGGTCCCGCGGCTGACCCGCGCGGGATGTGACTTCTTTCCCCCCGGCCCGGCCTCCCCTGCCCCCCGGGGGGCCCGCCTTTGCCTGCTTTTGGGGGGGGTGGGTGGGGAGGGGCGCGCGGATCATGGCATTGGAGTTCCCGGGCTTGCAGCCGCCGCCGCCGCCTCGTCCACGCACCCCGAGCGCCCCTTCTTCCCGGAGCAGCAGCGGAGAAGGCGAGGCAGATGGGGCTCAAGGCGCGCAGGGCGGCGGGGGCGGCTGGCGGCGGCGGCGACGGGGGCGGCGGAGGCGGCGGGGCCGCTAACCCGGCCGGAGGGGACGCGGCGGCGGCCGGCGACGAGGAGCGGAAAGTGGGGCTGGCGCCCGGCGATGTGGAGCAAGTCACCTTGGCGCTCGGGGCCGGAGCTGACAAAGATGGGACCCTGCTGCTGGAGGGCGGCGGCCGCGACGAGGGGCTGCGGAGGACCCCGCAGGGCATCGGGCTCCTGGCCAAGACCCCCCTGAGCCGCCCTGTCAAGAGGAACAACGCCAAGTACCGGCGCATCCAAACTTTGATCTACGACGCCCTGGAGAGACCGCGGGGCTGGGCGCTGCTCTACCACGCGCTTGTGTGAGTACCCGGCCGCTCGGGGCGTCCCTCGGCGGCGGCGCGTGTTGGCGTTCGGGGTGGGGGCTGGAGCTGAGGACGGCTCTGGGGCTTTAAAGCCCAGGGGTGCCGGTCCGCTGAATTGGAGGCCAGTGTGCCCTCCATGTGTGTTTCTTCGCTGTATATGACTGTGTGTCTGTGAACCACCCTGAGGGTGCGGGACGCCAGAGCCTAAAAGATCTAAGCGTGGCTCCTCGGCTAATCTGGCGATTGGATTGGCATGTCTGTGTGCGCGGGTGCGCATTTATGGTCCCTTCGCCGGATGTTGCTGTCGAAGCTTAAAAGAATTATGTGGTTTTCCCAATTCATGTGGAGGTTGAACAGGATAAAGCGGATCCTCCCATGCGCGCTGTGTTTTTGCTTGGGATGGGTCCCTTCTCTTGGGATCGTTGCTGAGTTTAGATGATACATCCTGGAGTTGGGGATGGGAGTGGTACACTGCCCAGAGCGGTGTGTGTGTGTGTGTACGCGTGTGCATGAGCGCGGGTATCGTTTGCTTGCTTGTGCCACCCTTTTCAGGGCTCCATCCTGGTAAAGAAAAAACCTGGTATCGGGGCTTGGAGTGATCAAAATGCATGTCTTTGAGTTGTTTTTCGTAAGTTAACTAGAAAGAGAGAGACAGGGAGAGGGAGAGAGAGAGGGAATATCTCAGTGTCTAAGCCCAGGCTGGGGGACTGGGGCTTCACAGCCTGGAGGTGGGGGCCCAGGCTTATTCTGGCTGGAACATCTCCGTGGTTTGGTCCTGATATCCCTTCACCCTCAGCTGGTGCCGTTCTCTCGCTTTGGCTGGCCAGGGGCAGTGGGAATGTGAGGGGCCTGGGCTGGAGGTTTGCCCCCAGGCACCCATCCCCTCGAAAGAGTCTCCTTGCTAGTCAGGATGTAAATGCGTGGCCAGAAGGAAGCTGGAACTCCCTTCTGCGCTTGACACTCCTGATACCAAATTCTCCTGTATTTGGGGAGAGGGAGGATGGCAGTGGTAGCTCCTCGCCCAGGAGGGGAAATCAGGGCTGTCAGCACACACCTCGGGGCTGGCAGGACCCTTGCTGTTACCCCTGGCCTCCTATCTGTGGCTTAGTCATCCTGATGGCTGCTTCTTAGGAGGTTGTACCATTACCAGCATTTTGGTGGGGAATTGTCTGTGACCTTGACCCTTCTTGTGCCTTTAGCAGTGGGTATTCCTCTCTGTCTTCCTCCAGTTGACCCATAACCAGTGTGGTCTGAAGCGTTCAGGGAGCCTTCGAGTTTACACTACCTGCCAATCTTCCTTGGTTGGAAAGGCTTTTCCAGATCTGGCCACCAGGTGGGGGCGTCTGCTCAGGACCTCAGACTGGGCAACAGGTTTCTTCAGAGAGGTTACTGAAGCCTGGAGAGGGTGCCTCCCCGGAAACCGAGGACCCAGCAGGAGGGAGGGGAGGCTCCAGCCAGGAACATGGATTTTGAGTGGTCCAGCCTTTGGCATGCACATCCACACGTATTTGCAGATGTTAGTGGCTGGAGAGAAGGATTAGCAATTGGTGCCCTTCCATTTGGTTTCTTCGGGTGATGAAAAGGGATTAAAAATACATTCATCTCTCTGTCTCTAGCACTGTATTTAGTTAAGTTGAACTGAAGTTAATACTGGAATATGTGATAGTAAAAAACCCCAAAGCAATTATTTGAGTGCACACAAATATAAACAGACTTAGTGTCCTTTTGCACATAAATGGCGTTCAGTACGTGTTGGCTGTCTTCCCAACCTGGGGTCCCCCTGGAGCTTTGGGCTCCCTCTTCCTTCTCCTACCACTTTTCCCAGCCAGCACCCCAGCCCTGCCTTACCCAGTCTGGGGAAGTGGGAGCTAAGGCCTGTTGTTGACAGAGCCTCAATTTGATCCTTGCCTAGAATTATTCCATCACCCGGAAGCAGGTTTAAGAATGCCAAAACCTGTAGCCTCACTTCCCAGAGAGGTTCCAGAAAAATTTCAGACTGTGGGAGAAGGAAGAGTTGAATACCTAACTAAGTGCTTCCACACATGCAAATCATTTACTTCATTGAATTCTCACTAGTGTCCTGTGATGTGGGAATTATCTACATTTTATGGATGAGGCTATGGAAACTTCAAGAGATAAAACCACTTGTCTGAGATCACATAGCTGATGTTTCTGGAGCTCACATTTGAATGCAGTGGGTCAGCAATGTTTCCGAGCCCAGATCCCAGTTCTGACCCTCTGCCAACAATCGGGTGACCCTGGGTATTTCCCTAGGTATCACTGGGTAACGCCCTGCTCTATTGATAACACCGCGCTTTGGGTAATGCCTCTGGCTCCCCTTCCTGGCTCAGTTGGCAAATAGCTGGAAATGGAGTTTGGAATCAAAGCAGGGGCTGGTCAGAACTCAGGGAACCACGGGGTTAGGGAAATGTGGCCTGGGCTGGGGGTGGGGTGGCATTGTGGATTCTCATTAATTGGGAGTTTTACAGGAAAACCTGTGCTGGATCAGATTTGAGCTCCTGATGCAGCATACCTAGTGTGTGGATGCCTTGTCCATCCTTCCTCCAGCTTAGGAGGAAGTCCAGTCAAGTGAACAAAATTGAACCTTTCATTGATGATTCAGGATCTTGCAAGTCATTGAAATTCGTGCTCCAGAGCATCCATTATCGTGCTCTGGGTTGTGGCTAATGCATAAGGGGGCCAGGAAATTGGGCTGACTGTGGGCTCACAGTCTAGTGCATGCTTTTTTTTCCCCCCAATGAACCAGACCCATAAGATGCGATTTTCCCCCACTGTCCTGGAGGTAGAATACAACAAATGTGGAAATCAGAGTCCATCCACCCAGACCCCGCTCCCTTTGCCTTCAATGCCTATCCTCTACTTTCTCCTGGCTACTCACTTTCACCTTGGCCCAGCTCCAGTGTCACCTCCTCTGGGAAGCTTTTCCCTGACCTTCCAGGCTGAGCTATAATTGCCCCTCCTATGCAACATCACTAACCATAGGATTTCACACCTCGGATTGGCTTGGTCTGTTTGCTCGTCTCCCCCACTGAATAGAGACCTACTTGGGAACAGGGGCTGAGTTGTTCCTTAGCATCCTCAGTCCCCAGCAGGCTGCAGGGTGCATGGTCATTCCTCAGTAAGTGTTCACTGAATGAATGAGTGAAAGAATACTCTCAGGTTAACCAAGATTCTGTTCTTTATGGCTTTACTATTATCACAACAACAAGAAGTACCTGAAGTCAGCACTGTAGGATTTTAATGATGAGAATAGCTCTTAGAAGGCTTAAATTGGGCTCTAGGGAGGGGGGAAAGGTGGAAGACCATGCTTTAACCTCAGTGAGGCTGATTGCTTCTCTGCTCCCTTAGCCTTATGGCTGAAAAGGGTTACAAGGTCGTGGAAAATATGCTGGACTTGATGTTCACAGCTGGATTCTGCCTTAAGGCTCTGTGACTTTGCATGAGCCACGTTGAGGATGACCTGTAAATTGGGGATGATAACACTGCCCTGTCACAGGGTGGCTTTTAGGCTTAAAGAAAATTGTATATATGAATGAAATTAGCCCAGCATCTGGCACTGAGGATTTATTGGTTGATTTTGAATAGACGTCACCTTAAAAGTCATACACTCTTGCCACTGTGCCTGTCCTGAGGCTGTCTGGGGACTTCTACTTCCTGGCCTGTTAGTGGAGAGATGCTGGCTTCATCTTGGCATTGTTGCTGGATTGGCACTGTGCAAGCCTGACCATGTCTCTCCAGCCAGCTGGGTACGATCAATCATGCACCTGTTGACAGACCAAGGGGAAATGATCGCAAGAAATACCCACTGATTGCATTCTGAGGTGGGCTGGCCCCAGGGACATCTGACAGGTAAGACTGAGGGGTGAGATGCAAGGACCCAACAGCCACTCTGAAATATAGTGGCCTGGCTGGTAGACATGGAGTGTTGACTAAAGGATCTACAGTCCCCAGGGGGAGGAGAGACTCTGGACTCCCACTCAGACACTTCAGTAAGACAGAGTGTTAGCAAGTTTGGGGTGAGAGAAATTTAGTTTTCCAAATTTTCTTTGCCTCTTACAGCTGGTATGGTCTTGGGCAAGTTGGGGTGTCTCTGGGCTTCAGTTTCTTCATCTGAAAAATGTTCCAGTCTAGGCTTTCGTGGAGCCAAGAGCACCTTGCATAGAAGAAACACTCAATAATAGTTACTTGTGTTATTAATATTATTCAGTCAGTAGATATTTCTTGAGTGCCTTCTCTGTGCAGAAGTTCTTCTAGACATTGGGGATATAACAGTAAACAAAACAAAACAAGACAATCCAGTCTCTGCCCCAATAGAACATATACTCTAATGATAACATCATTGGTATTAACAGAAATCTCAGAGTTCGGTCATCTGGTCAACCTCCCAGCCCGGGCGGAAGGAATACCTCCAACAGCATCTCAGCCAGTGCTACAACTTGTATCATTACTGAAGGGACATTAACTTTCTTTTCTAGACCGTGCTGGCTTCAATTCTCTCAGCTATTCTGTTTCTACGACTCTGTTTAGCCCATTCTCCTCCTTTTCTGCCCCCATGTATCTTATTCTTTCTCATTTCCCACTTGATATTGGTCTTCTTCACCATCTCAGTCCATCCCTACTGTTTTTCACCCCACTAATCTTCCTCTTTACATTTCCTCCCTCAATTTTGGCAGTTTTCTTCTCATTGTCAAGAACCAAGGATTTTGAAGAGTTGTCATTCTTTTTTTTGTTGTTGTTGTTAAATTTTATTTTATTGTGGTAAGAACATTTAACATGAGATCTACCCTCTTAACAAATCTTTAAGTGTTGGCTATAGGTCAGTGTTGTACAGCAGATCTCTCATCTTGCTTCACTGAAACTTTATGCCCGTTGATTAATAACTCTGTATTTCCCCCTCCCTAAGCCCTTGGCGACCACCATTCTACTTTTGATTCTCTGAATTTGGCTATTTTATATGCCTCATGTAAGTAGAATGTGCAGTATTTGTCTTTCTGTGACGGTCTTATTTCACTTAGCATGATATCCTCAAGGTTCATCTATGTTATCACATGTTGCACAATTTCCTTCTTTTTAAAAACTGAATAGTTTTCCATTTTCTTTATCTGTTTATCTGTTGATGGACATTTAGGTTGTTTCCCCATCTTGGCTATTGTGAATAGTATTTCAGTGAATGTGGAAATGCTAATATCTCTTTGAGATCCTCATCTCAATTCTTTTGAGATCCTTCTTTTCAATTCAGAAGTGGAAATTTCTGGATCATATGGTAGTTCTATTTTTAATTTTGGGGAACCCTCCATATTGTCTTCCGTAATGGCTGCACCATTTTGCATTCCCACCAACAGTGTGCAAAGTGAGCAGTTTCTCCACATCCTCATCAACACTTGTCTCTTGTTTTTTTGATAGTAGCCACCCTGGTGGGTGTGAGGTGATATCTCATCGTGCCTTCTCTGTTCAGATATGCACCTATAAGATACCTCACCCAGAAGGAGTATGGTGGTAAGAGTGTGGTCTTTGGAGTCAGACCTGGGTTTAATCCAGCTCTGCTCTTTCCTTGCTGTGTGACCTGGAGCAGTTTGCTCAACTTTCTTGGGTTTCAGTTTCTTTATTTCTAATGTGGAGGTAATAATGCCTGTCTTCCAGGGTTGTTGTGAATTTAATTGAGATGATGATATAAAACACCTAAACATGGCGTTGTGTTGGTTCACAACGTCGGAAGCTTCCTGGGTGAAATCCGAAACTGGCCCCCATACGTGGAGGGCAAGCAGAGACGGAAGAATGAGGCAGACCACTCCATACTGGTAGGTGGCAGGTTTAAGAAGCGACAGAACTTATTTATAAGGCTTGTCTTGGGTGGCCGCAAGACAAGTAGATCTTAAAAGTTTATATAGAGGCCCTAATGGGTTTCTGTCATGTACACAGTCCAGGTGGTTTCAACATCTTACTCTCTCAAGCCCAGATCCTTGAAATGTCTCCCACTGTGGGAATGGTGGGCAGACCGTACTTTCCAAGGACAGGGGAGGGGTGAGGAGCTTCCGATTGCCTGGGTCCAGCTCAAGGGTCAACTGGCGGTCACGTCCCCTCAATGACCTTCACCAATACATTGTAGATATTCAGCAAATGTTGTTTCCTTTTCGCTTCCCCCCTCAATCATATTTAATCTGCCTTCTTCTTACACCCTCATAAAATTCATGCCCCTTCGGGGCTGGCCCCATGGCCGAGTGGTTAAGTTCGCGCGCTCCACTGCATGCGGCCCAGTGTTTCGTCAGTTCGAATCCTGGGCGCGGACATGGCACTGCTCATCAGACCACGCTGAGGCAGCGTCCCACATGCCACAACTAGAAGGACCCACAACGAAGAATACACAACTATGTACCGGGGGGCTTTGGGGAGAAAAAGGAAAAAATAAAAATCTTAAAAAAAAAAAAAAAGTCATGCCCCTTCCCCTTTCTAATAATCTCATTTTATTTTCTTCTCATTTTCTCGACTCCTGGCCTTCTTCCTGGCTCTCTTTTTTATGACGTTTTCAAACCCCTCAAGTAGAATGGAGAAGTCAAGTAAGGGCTTGACAACAACAACCCCACAATATCAAATCTCCAGCATCAGTGAGGCTGTGATCTGGGAGGGACTGTGACCGCAGGTGCCTGGTATGTCACTGTCTAGGAAATGGACTCCTTTCAAGTGGCCGTCCATGCTGGAAGCGAGGGTGCACAGCATCTCTCTTTTACAAATGACTAACAGATTCTGAGGAGCTGTGATTTGCCTAGGCTCTTGAAGCTACTTAAATGGCAGAGGTGGGATCACACGGGAGTGTTCCATCCACTATGAGTACCCTCTTAATCATGTCACCGTCATTCTCAATGGAAGAAGAGTCACAGAGAGAGACTAAAACTCTACCCTTCTGGGTGAGGTGCCCTGTAGGGGCATTTCTGAAAAGTTCCCAGGAGGACCAGCTGCTGGTCTGCAGACCACACTTTGAGTAGCAAGACTTCTCGGACTTCAGTATCCATGGGAGTCTTCTAGGCAAGAAGGTGCCTTAAGAAAAACCTGGCAGACTCCACTGGAACCAGAGTCATCAACTTGTTTATAATGAGGCAAATGGACGCTACCCTCCTCCTGAAGTAACAGTGGAAATGTAAAACATGCCTGCAGAGGTGCCTAAAATGACCTGAATCCAATCGTGACGAAATAACAGATAACTTCAAATTGTGGGACAACCTGTGAGACATCTAGCATCATAGCAACCTGTGACAGTCCATGTCTTGAAAACAGCAAAGATGGGGAGAACTGCCTCGGTTAAAGGAGGCTGAAAGAGACGTGACGGCCAAAGGCAGTGTATGAAAACAAACAAGTGGGACCACATCAAACTAAAAAGCTTCTGTGCAGCAAAAGAAGCGATCAACAAAATGAAAAGGTAACTGGAATGGAAGAGAATATTTGCAACCATATGTTTGATAAGGAGTTAATATCCAAAATATGTAAGGAACTCATATGACTCAAGAGCAAGAAAGTAAATAATTTGATTAAAAAATGGGCAAAGGACCTGAATAGAAAGTTTTCCAAGAAGATATACAAATGGCCAACAGGTACATGTAAAGATGCTCAGCATCACTAATTATCAGGGAAATGCAAGTCAAAACCACAATGGGATATCACCTCACGCCTGTTAGAATGGCTGTTATCAAAAAGCAGGAGATCACAAGTGCTGGCAAGGATGTGGGGAACAGAGAACCCTTGTGCAGTGCTAGTGGGAATGTAAACTGGTACAGCTTACACTATGGAAAACAGTGTGGAAGTTCCTCAAAAAACTAAAAATAGAACTACCATATGATCCAGCAACTGCACTTCTGGGTATATATCCAAAGAAGGTGCAGTATAAATGCACACACACAATGGAATGTTTTTCAGCCATAACAAAGAAGGAAATCATCTCATTTGCGACAACATGGATGAAACTTGAGGGCATTAAGCTAAGAGAAATCAGTCAAGACAGAGAAAGACAAATACTATGATATCATTTATGTGTGGAATCTAAAAAAGCTGAACTCAGAAACGGAGATCAGATTGGTGGTCCCCAGGGACTGGGGGTGGGGAAGATGGGTGAAGATGTCAGAGGATACAAACTTGCAATTGTAAGATGAGTAAGTTTCAGGCATCTAACGGACAGCAGAGTTAACAAGAGTGTATTGTATACTTGAAAGTTGGAAGAGAGTAGATCTTAGATTCTCACCACACACACACACACACACACACACACAAATAGGCAAGTACATGAGATGTTGGATGTGTTTATGAATCTTATTGTGGTCATGATTTCATAATATATATGTATATCGAATCATCGCATTGTACCCCTTAAACTCACACAGTGTTACGTGTCAATTGTATCTCCATAAAGCTGGAAAAAACACAAACAAATGCAATTCATGATCCTTGATTGGATCCTCGATTAAAAACTAAATAACACAAAAGGATATTTTTGTAGGGACAATTAAGAATTTGAACATGGACTCCATATTAGATAACATTATTATATCAAAATGTAAACTTCTTGAGTTTTATAATTGCATTGTGGTTATGTAGGTGAATGTTCTGTTTTTTAAGAGCTACATGGTGTAATATTTAGTGGTGAGATGTCGTGATATCTGCGACTTACTTTCAAATGGTTCAACTCACATAGAGACTAAGTGCGTGTGAATGTGTGCACAATACACACAGAGGAAGAGACAGAAGGAAGCAAATGCGGTGAAAATATTAACAACTGGAAAATCTAGGTGAAGAGGGTATATTATATTTGTCTTTTAACTTAAAAAAATTTTTTTAGTACTTTTTTTTAAAAAAAGATTAAACTCACGCAAACAACACAGAACACATAGATGAATACGGATGACAAGCCTCACCCCAGAAATTGGTCCCATTGGTCTTTGGGGGTCCTGGCATGATCCTCAGGTGATTCCAGTATGAAGCCAGGCCTGAGAACCATTGGCTGAGCTGAACGGGCTTTCTTAGATTCAGGGACTCTGTAGAGATCGTGTCTTAAGGTTCCTCTGCACCTCAGGCTTTGTCCAGGTAATGACAAGTATGCAGTAGAAAGGTACATTCATTTCAAGGCCACACGTGCTGAGTCAAGTGCCAAGCTTTGTGCCAGGTTGGTGAAGGAGATGAGCAATTATTCTTTTCCTATAGAGAGTGAGACTGGAAACAACTAAATTGAAAGAGTCTAGCAAAGGCAGTAGTAGAATGCAAATTTGGAACCTCGGTGTGCAGAAGGAGGAAGGCACTGTTACCCCTTCTGTGTTGTGTTAAGGAAGACTTCTCCCACGGAGGTGTGAGCAGCTAGGGGTAAGGTGAAGGTATCTACCATTTGTCCAATTGATGACCAGTCTCCTCCTACTACTTGGAGAACTGAAGGCCAAATTCCATTAAATTGAATACTAAATTATTTTTCTTGCCTTATTTGGATGCTTGCCTTTCAAATTTGTATTCATGTAAAGAATTCCATTAATGTTTAAGTTTCATAAAGCAAGAGTAATCCTGTGGTATTTTTCAGAAGATCAAAGTCCTACTCCTTTTTTCTTTTTTGTCTGGGTCTTGCAGTTTTGACAGAATGAAAACAAGATTTGCTGCAGCTTTTAACCCCAGGGCAGTGTGAAGGTAGCAGGGAGAAAATCCAAATGTGGATTGAATAAAAAGGCTTTTTGGACACTGCTGTGTGGCTCTGGTTTGGGATGACCAAAGACAGCTGTGGGCTTGTCAAAAGTGCATTGGATGAGCTGTTAGGAGAGCTGCATTAACTGTGTGGTTCAGACACCTCACTTATCCCAGTCTGCAAAATGGGTGTTGCGATACCCACTGCATAGGATTGGTGTGAGAATCCCATGAGACAGTATGTGGAAACTTTGAAAACTACAGAGGGGGCAGCATTCTGAGGTAGCACTTTCCTAAAGCTGTGGAAGGATCAAATAGGTCCCACAGTTGGGACCTCTCTGTTTAGGTTTAAGCATTTGCCTGTGTGCAGATTTGCCACGTGTCTGTCTGTGTTGCATCACCCCATCATTACTGCGTATTTTTATTGGGAACCCGTTAATGGTCTACCTTAGCACCTCCGTCTCCAGGGGTGTCAGCTTCCCTAACGGGAACACCTTTTGGGAGAATGAAGAGGAAAAGTTTTGGAGGCGACAAGACTGAAGTCAATCCCAAGGTTTCAGGCCACCTCTAGTGTGTGGGTTTCAAAGGATGAAAATCAGATCCCGTCCAAATCGTGGCCTTGTTGGAGGGGAATTTTGATTCTGGCACAGAAGGGATAGAAGAGTTTGTTTGAAATGTTTTCTTGAGAGAACAAATTGGGTTGTAACTCAGGAACAAGATTGCTTCTTGCGTGTGGTTTATGAAGAATAAGAGTAAATACTTCTACAGTTGACTCGTGGAGCATCCTTCACATAGACTCTGATGGGCTTCCTCTTAGGGTGGGCTTCTCTCCAAGCTGAAGCCTTCAGGGCTTGGGTCTCCTTTTCCTCCTCTCCATCCTCCCCTTCTTCAAGAGATGAATGAAATCATCTGGACCCTGTAGAATGTAACAGTTGAGTCAGGGCATGTAAAACCATCATATCAATAATAACCAAATGCTTTTGCATCATTTCATTTCATTTGCGTCATTTTCCCTCTTGGGCAGCACCACCAGGTGTCTGCTTTACATGTGTTAGTAACTATAGCTGTTACAGCAGGTCCCTCTGACAAATCACCAGATCTGGTTTTCCTAAGTCAGTGTTATATGTGTGGAGCAGGCAGCCTATACATAGAGTTTCTTTGCCATTGACCCCTGAGATTCTTTGTAAACTGCCATAGCAGTTCGAGTCCATTTCTACCTTGATCCATGTCCTTTTGTGGGGATGAGGTGAAATATTATCCAACATGACTTGAAAACACTCTGCCAGGGGAGTATGCTCCTCCGGTCGAGACCACCTGTACTAATGGAAAACCACTAGCACCATCACACTATTTATCTCCCTACCCCTGTCCTTTCCTAAAATCCCAGCTTTTGCCTTATCTCACCCGACATATATCAGTTATGGCTGTTTCTCCACCTGGTCATGTCCGTCCAGAAAATGAAACCAGCAAGGAATCAGCAAGTCTAACCAAACTCATCAGCAGATAGTTACTTAATGGCAGTTCATGGGATTGATGGGCCTGGCACGGAGAGAGGCACTTGGCAAATTACAAAACTCAGAGGCTATCAGAACTGGAAGGAACTGTAGAAAAGAGGAAACTGAGGCTCAGGGCAGTTACAAACTTGGCTAAGGTTACTCTGCTGACAAAGGGAGGACTCAAACTCAGGTCTTCCAAGGCTGGCTTCTGTTCAGCCCCATGAGCTTTCCCTTCATGGTCCTCCAACAGCTGTGTACCAATGGAGAAGTCTTACCTATGGCTTGAGTCCTCTGGGTTGCACTGGCTTAGGATCTGGATCAGATGAACAGAAGGAAGACTAAAGCCAAGCACAGGCTGATGAAGCATCCGTACACAGGCTCCAGTTGGCATCTTGCTAAGGAGGGTTTCTCTTTTTGTTGAAATTCTCAGGGCCCAGATCCCCTTTTCTCCATCCTCCCCTCCATCCAAATCCAGTGCTCCACCAAGAGTCATATAAAATAAGTCTCTCATCTCCATTGTGCTCAATATTGAGTTGAGGCATTCAAAACCGTCGTGCTAATGATAATTAATGTTTTTATCCATTTGGGTTGTTTCTTATATCACCTGTGGGGCAGCACCACCATCTGTTCCTTTCATAGAAACCTGATTTATTTTCACTGATAACTGACATTGATAGAGTTATTTCCCTGTGCCGTGTTGGGTTAAGCACTCTAGATGGTTCTCCTAAGGTGTGGCTGAGAGCTTGGGGAACACTGGCCCAGCCACCAGGAAACCAAAGTTCTCACTCTGAGTCTCGTGCTCATTTGCTCTGTAGTTTCCAGCAAGCCATTTGACTTGTAATAGCCTCGGTTTCTCATCTGATAAATGGAGCTAATATTCCCTGCCTTACAGGTTGTTGAAAGGATTGAATGAAGCAGTTCATGAAAGTGCTCAGCAGATGCTGTGGCAGAGCACTCTCATTGGGTCTTAGCCTGTGTTTCTCCAGAAGCTCCCTGAGGCGAGGAGCTCAGTGTAAGTGGTTTATTTAACCCAGGGTTGCTCAATCTTGTTTTCATTATCTCCCCTTTGAGGAATCTTTTTAGACTTTTTTTTCCATAATTGCTCCAACCCATGACATTTTAATACCATAGATATACTGCGTATCTCTATGTGTACTGTATGTGTGTCTGGGCTTGATGTATAAAAAGAGTAAGATTTTCTTCACTCAACTCCATCCCCCAAGATCCAATTTTGCCCCCCTGGAGTCAATACCATCCCTGTTGAGAATGCATGATTTAGGAGTTGATTCCAAGACCAGTAAGTCAACTTGGGGAAAGTGGGAGAAATAGGACAGCAAAGAGAAAGTAGACTGTAAGGATGCATTCCCAAGCAGGTCACCGTGGGGGGGCAATTTGAAGCTCAGGGCTCCTGGAGAGCCCTGGAATGCAGTGTAGGACCGCCCAGAATTATCCTCAAACTCCATCACTGGCTCAGGCCTGCTCCCAGGGGTATTTCTGTCAGAGAAATCCCTTGAGCAAAAATGTGGGGTGTTTGTCGAAGGTATCTGTTTGCAAAAGGCCACCCTTGGCAAGTGATGAGAATGGGTCCTGAGGAGGTGTGGACGGGGCACCAACAGTGACCTCTACATGTGTTCCTGTTCTTAAGTGAAGGAAATGTTGTGACTTGAGCTTCACAAAGGTTCCTGTGTTTTTTCAGTGGTTCTTAAGGAAAGGAAATCTTGTGGCCCAAGGGTCATGATAATTCTGTGGTGTTTTTCCCCCTCATTAATTTTTCATTTAGGATAGTCATTCAGGGAAATAAATCTGGATTAAAAGTATCTGTAGGGCTGACCCGGTGGCATAGTGGTTGGGTTCGTGTGCTGTGCTTTGGCGGCCCGGGGTTGGCCGGTTTGGATCCTGGGCACGGACCTGTATACCACTCTGTCAGTAGCCATGCTGTGGCGGCATCCCACATAGAAGAACTAGAAGGACTTACAACTAGCATATACAACTCTGTACTGGGGCTTTGGAGGGGGTCGGGGGGAGAGGAAGATTGGCAACAGATGTTAGCTCAGGGACAATCTCCTTCCCGCCCCCCCCAAAAAAATTTGTAAATACGTCCATTTGGTGCCTGGGACCTAATGCTAGCTAATCTTTTTGAGTTCTTACTATGTACCAGGATTATGGGGTTCTCAAAAGCATCATAAAACTTGACTATTGTCTGCCTTATCCTTTGGATAAGGAGCTGTATCCTTGTAGAAATTATGGTGTGTTCACATATTAGTAATTCCCCACCAAATAAAACAGGAGAAATTTTAAATGCACACGGAGGGCTTCAGTCCTGCTGACACTCTAATTCTGACTGGCTTTTGTGATACTTTCAAAGAATGGAGAATCTTACTAATTTACAACGTGAGGAACATTCGCATTTTCAAAACAAGATTAAAATAGATATTCCGATTGCTCTTACAGACACATCTTTTGTTGAGAAAATGGCAGGAACTTGGTTGTGAAATGCAGTGGCTGATTTCTACCCTCTGCCTCTGTTCTGGTTTCCTAGGGAGGTAATTAATGTTCACCTTCGGGATTCTGGGATGCTAAAGGGAATGCTGAGATTTCTTCTTGAGTTCCTCTTTGGGGCCGTGATTTCAGCACCTTATTTGGGAAGAAATCTCATGGGAAAATCTTCATCCTTTGGGTTTAATATACATACCTCCACATATCTGCTGATCAAACTCAAGGTATTCTGACGACTCATTCAGCGGACATCGATTTCAGGCCTGGTAGATATCAGGCCACAGGCTCGGAATAGGAGCTCTGAGGATGAGTGAATCAGTTTCTGCCCTCAAGGGGCTCAAGGTCAAGTAGGTAAATAAATAATTGCATGGTGGCGTGATGCTCTAATATATGCGGATACTGAGTCCACTTTGGCTCAAGTAAAGTTGTCAACACTGTTTAAATGAGTCAGAGAAGATTTCCATCAAGAAGAAGTAGAATTCATCATACATACAGGGTTAAAGACCGTTTCTTCCTTCATTTTCTGCTGTACAACGATGACTGTGTCTGTGTCATGCATTTAGAACTCAAAGGTCTGATTTATTCTCACACTAAAGGGAAGGTGCTGAAATTGATGCAAGAGAAGGTGGGATCATAAAACCTCGAGTTGGGTGAACCCGAGGTGGGCTACTTAAAGAAGTTGAAGACTTGTTTTCTGGCTGGACATTTCATATGTGCAAACATCCATTCTTTGCAGGCCAGAGCCTGATGCAGCACCTGGCACACCAGCTATTCAGTCTTGGGTAAATGGACACAGGGCCAGCCCCAAGAGGTATGCAGTTTTAAGTGACAGAAGCAGAAATGGATAGAGGGAAGACCTGGTTGGAGTCCTGGCTGTGCCATTTTTAGCTGAGTAACCTTGAGTGAACTATTTAAGCCTGCTTCCTCCCTTGTAACCTGGACCACGCTTATTCACATGGTTGTCTTAAGAATTCAATGAAATGACTGTAATATGGTCCAGAGCGTGGTTTTGGCTCATGGTCAGTATGTGATGAATGCTCTTCCCTCCCCGTTCTTCTGCAATCCTGCCAAGATAAAAACGATGTCAGTGGATGAAAGTAATGTTGAAGTTAATGTCACAGTTTCTGCCTTAAAGCGATGGCTCTGAATATGTTACATTGTGTTAGAAAGAGTGAGTTTTGGCTGCTATTATGGTAACAGGAAGGAATTTACGTTGAAGGGAGGAAAAGAGGTGTGTAAAGGAAAGACGTCTGCTGCCTGACTCAAGTTTCCTAAGGAAGTGGAGATGCTGAGCAGAGCAGTTGCCCAGCTACAAAACATCTTATCGGTACTCCTCAAAACTGTCCAGGTCATCTAAAACAAGGAAAGACGGAGAAGCCATCATAGGTCAAGGGGGCCTACGCAGATGTGACAACTAAATGAAATAGGGTGTCCTGGATGGGATCCTGGAACAGAAAAAGGACATTAGGAAAAAGCTAAGGAAATCTGAATATATGATGTATGGACTTTAGTTAATAATAATGCATCAGTATCGGGTCATTAATTGTGACAAATGTGCCCTCCTAGTCTAAGATGTTAGTAATGGGGACACTGAGTGTAGGTTGTATGGGAACTCTCTGTACTATATACTCTCAATTTTTCTGTAAATTGAAAACTGTTCTAAAAAATAAAGTTCATTTTTGAGAATTTAAGTGGTGCGCCTTGTGACCTGAGGCAAATATGTAGGTCCTCCAGCCCATTACCTAGATGTGGAAGCTCGGCCTCAGGCAGATGCAATTGTGTCTCCCATTTCTCACAATTAAGAGCTGAGATTTGCACCCAGGTCATCTGGTTTCAAGTCCCGGCTAGCCTTCTCGATTACTCTTTCCTCTGCCCTTGTTTTGTTAAGTGATGTGCATGAAATTATGATTTCCCCGAGAGATGGTGTTCCATGGTGTGCCGTCATCTGGGTGCATCCAGACCTCTTATGACCACTTCCAGGGGCACCGTAGGAGGGGACAATACATTTTCCCTTATGTGTCATTGACCAGGATGGGGTCACCTGCTCCCCCTACCTCGGATGAATGAGGTAAAGGCCAAGGGGACTACCCCTAACCCTGATGGCTTAGCCCCATCCTGATCCACTCCCTGGGTCTGGCACATTGCCAGCCAGAAATATGGGGTTCTGTTAGGAGGAGAAAGATGGAAGAATGGCTTCTGGGTAGACACCCAACATGTCTGCCATGTTGTGGTCACCAGGAGCCCATCCCAGAGACTGGGAATGATGACTGACATTATCATTGTCTTCTCTCCCTGTCATGTCAGTCTCCAGGCCCTGCTTCAATGGCTGCCAGGCCTGGCCCTCTGCAGAGGGGGGTTCTGGATTATCTACTCACTGCCTTTCTCAGAGTGCTTGAGGGTGTGAGAGAAGGTTCTGGAAGCCCTGGACACACTGATGGGTCTTGCCCGTTGTGATATCCCAAGCAGCCCGCTGAGCCAGAAAGAAATGACTGGACGTTATTTGCTTTGTCTGGCAGAAGCTACTATAGTCAGCTGTAGTTCCTGTTGGGGGTGTGGGTGGGAGGCTGGAAACTGTAGGAGACTTCTCACTTTGTGGCCCTGCTGCCGACTCACCGAGTACCAGGAGGGAGCTCTTGTTGGGCCAAAGGTGGCCTAATGGAATGAACGGCCGTGGACCAGGAGATAGGATAGTGGGGCTGTTGTACTAGGCTCTTTGACAGCATTCATGGAGGGTTTGCTGTAAGTGTGGGTGGATTAGATGTGGCTTCTACCCTCAGAGACCTCACTGTCCAGACAGGAGGCAAATGTTCATGTGACCGCACAGGGAGGCAGGAGGGCCCTCGTAGCTGCAATGTGGGCTCTGTCGTCAGATAGGGGAGCAAATCCTCGTTTTGCCACCTGTGCGACCTCTGGCAAGTTGCTTAACCTTCCTGAACCTCAAATTCTTCATCCATAAAATGGGATAATAGGACCTGCTTTGTCGGACTGCTGTGACCATCGAATGGCATGATGGCTGTGAAGTAGCCAGCTCCATGCTGTTGATGGTAATGGTGACAAACAGCCCTCAGACAAGGGCAGGTTGGCACAAAGGCTGGAAGTCAAAACACAGACTGCTGTGGGTGGGTTCTGAGATAGGACTCTGGCAAGCTTCCTGGAGGAGGCAGCCTTTGATCCAGGCATAGAAGGATGCTTGGTGTCAGGGTCAGGCTTAGGACTGAAGGCAGAAACAACAACTTGGGCAAAGCCTTGGAAATGAGAAATGCAGTAGCTGACTAAGATGTGGCCATTTCCCAGTGTCTGTAGCTGGGGGATCTTTGGGTAGGGGGGCGAGTAGCTGGGTAGGGAGAGGAAATAGGAAATGTAGTTGGAAGGGTCAGCCTTTTTTTTTAACTGTGGAATTGCTGTGCAACCTAGGATAAGGAATAGCTATGTGTCTGTGCCTTGCCTTCTTCCCTGAAAAATTAGGTAGTTAGATACTTTTTAGGGTTGCTCAGTGGAGAAGCTGTTAGCATTATGGATGGACTGCTCCTCATAGGGCAGGAATGTCACACATTTTGCAGGATTTTCAGCATCCTGGGCCCTGCCCACACATGCCATTAGAGCTCCTGAGTATGATAAACCAGACCAGTCCCAGACTTTGCCAAAGGTGCCCACGGGGGTGGTAGCCCCCTCGGCTGAGAACTCCTAGCCTTTAAAGGCCGTGACTCTGCGGCTGATGCTCTGGCCTCAGGTTTCCACACTGTCGGTGATGAGTCAAAGCAAAAACACCTGTGCAGGAGGCCGGAGGATTTATTATGCTTGTGGGGTTAGTGCCGTGTTTTTATGGCTTCAAAAAAGCTTCAATTGCTTTTTGAGCTGAAACAGTTTGGCTCAGGTAAAATACCTACATACATCATTTCAAAAGTCGGGGAAAGTGAAAGTGATCTGAACGTAACACACACACACCACCACCCCCCTCCCCCCTCACTCCCCACGCCCCTGTGCGTGGAGTGTTAATTAGTGTCACTGCATGAAACAAATTAGGCTGGGGCCCTTGTTGCTTCCATCTGGAAAAAAATAGCACAGGGAGCTGTTGACGTGGGAAGTGGCAGAGCGGTGCACTTTGGGACATCACCAAGACGCAGACGCTCCCCAGCTGCGGAGCTCCCATCCCAGGAGCTGGATGGGGAGGCCGTCATGTGGGTGAAAACGTGCCTGAGGGTTCAGTTGGAGCAGGGGGTCTTAGCCACGCTGCGGGGTCTGAATCCCAGCTGGATGACCTCAGGCAAATACACTTCACTTGACTGGAGCTCAGTTTCCTCATCTATGAAATGGGATATGAATAGTCCCCACGTCACAGGGTGGTTGTGAGTATTACAAGAGTTAATGCAAAGACGGTAGGTACCACTGTGACGATGGTGACCATCGGTCAACGCCTCTAGGATGCTAGGTGCTCAAAAACACCAACTGAAGAAATGGCTGAATCCAAATAAGGTACAGAGGGTCACAGTGCACCACCTAAGTGGGAGAAGTGCAGCCCTTCCTTCCATATTAATTTTTTTAAATTGTCATAAGATATACAGAACCAAAAATTTACCGTTTTAGCCGTAAGTGTACAGTTCAGTGGCATCAAGTACATTCACATGGTTGTGCAGACATCACCACCATCCATCCCCAGCACTTTTTTCATCTTGCAGAACTGGAACTCTGCACCCGTTTGTCTTGGTCTGTGCTGGCTGCTATAACAAATACCATAAATAACCAACGTTTATTCTTCACGGGAGTGGAGGCTGGGAAGTCCAAGATCAAGGTGCTGGCAGATGTGGTGTCTGGTGGTGGCTTTCTTCCCGGATCATAGACTGCTGGCTTCTTGCAGTGTCCTCCCATGGTGGAAGGGACCAGCCAGCATCTCTCTTATAAGGGCTCCACCCTCATAAGGGCTCATCCCATTCATGAGGGCTCCACCCTCATGGCCTAAGCACCTCCCAAAGGCCTCCTAATACTGTCACATTGGGGGTTAGGATTTCAACATGAAATTTAGGGAGACACAAGCATTCCACCTGTAGCACCCTTAAACAATAACGTCCCGTTCCTCCCGCCGCCCAGCCCCTGGCAGTCACCATTTTTCTTTCTGTCTCTGAATTTGCCTGCTGTAGGTACCTCATATAAGTGGAATCATATGGTATTTGTCCTTTTTTTTTTTAAAGATTGGCACCTGCGCTAACATCTGTTGCTAACCTTTTTTTTTTCCTTGTTTCCCCCAAAGCCCTCCAGTACATAGTTGTATATTCTAGTTATGAGTGCCTCCAGTTGTGCCATGCAGGATGCTGCCTCAGCATGGCCTGATGAGCGGTGCCATGTCCATGCCCAGGATCCGAACCAATGAAACCCTGGGCCACCGAAGCTGAGCACACAAACTTGACCACTTGGCCATGGGGCCAGGCCGGTATTTGTCCTTTTGTAACTGGCTGAGTTTACTTAGTATAATGTCCTTCAGGTTCATCCATGTTGTCACATGTGTCAACACTTCCTTTATTTTTCAAGGCTGAATAATATTCCATTGTGTGGATATACCACATTTTGTTTTTTCATCCATCCAGTAATGGACACTTGGGCTGCTTCCTTCCACCTTTTGGCTGTTGTGAATAATAGGTGCACAAAGCTACACTCATGCCTTTAACCATGTCGCAGCTCCTCTCTGAGTGTCTTTGCTGCCTCAAGCCCATTTCATCTCCTGCTCCTTGGCAGGGCGTGGGGAACAAGGACCATGTGAGTACTGGGCACCCAGGTGACTACTTGCTAGCTGGATAACTTGGAACAATTCCTTTGTTCCTCTGGGTCTCCATTTCTTCATCTGCAAAATGGGGGTGCTTATGTTTTTTTCCTTAAAGAGGGTTGAGAGAATAAAATACATTGACTTACATAAAGTGCTTGGAACAGCACTGCCACATAGTAAGCATCGTAAAACGGAAGCTGCTATTATTATTGTAACATTCCAGGCACGTGACTCATGATTTTAATCTCACTATGACCTAGGGTGGACATTAGGAAGTGGAGGCTCAGAGAGGTTGGGTGACTTGCCCGGTGGCACCCAGCTGGTAGGCTGTGGAGCTGGATGGGAACCCAGATAGGCCGGAGTATAAGGCGTGTTTCCTCTCCCGGTCCTTTCCTGGGCTTTTCTCCCTGAGCTTCGGCGGACCTGGCACCCTGATTCATCCTGCATTAATCGCTGCCTTGGCAGCGTTTGCCATGAGTATCCCAACCGGATCGTGGCTCTGTGGCAGGCAAGAGCCACGCATGATGTGTTTTCTTCTAATCCACAGTGCCAGGCATGATGCTGGGCGAGAGGTCCGTGTTTCACAAACACTGTTGACTAATCCCTTTGGCCTTGCAGCATCCGAGCCGAGCTCCAAACAAAACTCAGATCTGAACACCGGCCTCGAAAGCTGCTGTTGGAAAACTGGCTTCCGTGGGGACTCTGCAAACACGCCAGGACCTGGGGGACCCTTTGGCAAGGTCCTGTACTCTGGTTGGGCCAGGTCAGCTCTCCTGTTGTTTCCTCAAACCATCTGAGCCATTTAGCAGAATTTAGCCAGAGTCTGTTGTGTGTGGAGTGTAGCGTATGTTTTAAGCCGTTGATTGTCTGTGTTCAGAGATGGCAATAAACAGATCAATAGGAATTGACTGGTTCTGGCCCAGCCTCCTGGAAGAAAGGGAGTTAGAGGGTTTGGAGCCAGTTGGCATCTGAGCCTGGGGGGCTGGGGGCTCCGTCAGCCTTGAAGGGACCTCTTAGGCTGGTGCAGCCCCTGGTGTTGAGCCCCAGGCTCTGCTGTAAGAAGAGCGGAGGATAGGAAGATGGCTGTGTCATAGTCGCTGGCCTCAGGAGCCCCATCTAATGATCCTGGGCTGCCCAGCATCTCTGACCTCATCTCCTGAAGTATCCTAATTTCTCTTCTGGCTTCCACTCTTGCCCACCGTTCCCCACCCGGATGCCAGAGTTGTCCTTCTCCATTGTGAATTTGGTCATGTACCCACGGCTCGTCGTCCTTCAGTGGCTGTCTGTTAATCTTGGCACAAAACACACTCTCCTTCCCAGGGCACCCCAGGTCCTGCCTCCCCTGGAGAAGGGTCTCTGCTCTTACCGTTTTCTCTGCCTGGAAGACTCTCCCTCAACTTGTATAAAATGGCTTCTTCCGTTTCCAGGGGGGCCTCCCTGATCAAGCCCTTCCAAGTCAGTCTTCACCATTTTCATATCTTTGGAAACACCCTGTCGTAAGCTGTAAGTTTATTTACTCATTTGTCTCCCCTGAATGGTGAGCTCCAGGTGGGTAAAGGCCATGTCAGGTGCACTGGGGTGTCACTGCTCCCAGCTTGGGGCCAGCCTGTAGGGGATGAACGCACTGACAGAGTGGCTCAGACAGACTCTCTAGAACGTGTCTAGAGGAGGGTGAGTAGGATGGCCAGGGGGTGACCTAAAGCCTTGGTCTTGCCAGATAGATTGAGGTCTCTCTAGCCAGGAGGAAGGAAGCGAGGACGGCTGTGAGCCTTGCATCCCAAGTCTGTGGTTTCACGGGCCGGTACCAGGAGCCATGTAGACCAAGTAGTGGGATCACCTGCTGACGTAACAGTCAGACTTGACTGCACGGGGACGGCTGTCTTGGAAGGAAGGGAGTGACTCATCTTTGTTGGAAGGTCCCGGGGAGGTGATAAAACAGCACTTGGATGGAGTATTATTCAGCCTTGAAAAGGAGGGAGATTCTGACACCTGCTATCACATGGATGAACCTTGAAGACATCGCACCAAGTGAAATAAGTCAGCCACAAAAGGACAAATATTGCATGATTCCGCATAAATGAGGTGCCTGGAATAGTCAAAATCATAGAGATGGAAGGTAGAGTGGGGGCTGCCAACGGCCAGGAGGAGCGGGGAAGGAAGAGTTCCTGTTTAGTGGGGACAGAGTTTCAGTTTGGGGTGAGGAGAACGTTCTGGAGATGGAGAGTGGTGATGGCTGCACAGCAATGTGAATGTGCTTCATGTCATTGAATTATACACTTAAAAATGGTTAGAATGGTACATTTTATGTTACATCTATTTTTCCACATTTGAAAAAACAGCGTTGGGCTGTGGTGTGAGAAACGAGGTACAGCTGTGGGTGTTTGGACCATGTGGTTTTAGACGTCCCTCCAGGGACTCCAGGATGTTCTGTGAAAAGTGAACTTCATTTGAAAAGGTTCCATCATTCTACTTTCCTGCCCAGTTGAGCCCCTTGACACTGCAGGCCAGCCGGACATTGTGCTCGTCCTGTTCTCGCTGCCTTCCTGCTGTTCCTGGCCTATTTGAGGGCCTGGGGACATCAGATCTCATCTCATCAATTCATTGGAGAAAATGGCATGGGTTAGATATTCGCGGCAGCTAGCATCTTCGGGCGTCTGCCGGGACTCTCTGCAAAGTCCTGTCCCTCGCTGCTCCAGAGATGGAGCCCTGTGTGGGAGACCCCTTTCGTTCTTGTTTTGCCTGTGTTTCTGTTTATTTCATGACTAAATCTTATTCTCCCCTGGCCTTCTACTTGTTGACTGACTCATTCAACTTTTATCAAGCACCAACTGATTCCCTATGCCCAAGGATTCAGGCTGTGGGGACGGTCACACCAATAGAATTCAGTGTGTCTCCCGCCCCAGGGGGCACACAGGAGGGATGGATAAAGTCTGATTGGGATGGCAGGTGGATCAAGGAAGTCTTGATGAAGGAGGTGATTCTTGAGCCGGGTCTTGAGGGATGAGTAGAAGTTCTTCAGAAGGGCCCAAAACAAAAGGCATCACCCAGATCGCTTCTGGGGGTTAATTCCATCCCTCTCTGGAAAGAACTTTCTAAAGCAGCCCTTTCTTCCATCCTTTATACCCCTTTGCAACTCTACCTTTCTCCTCTGTCCCCCAACCCCCCGATCCCTGTTCCTCGCCCAGGGAGGGGCAGAGAGAAGAGGAAGGAAGTTAGGAACGGAGGGAAGGTTGGAGAGGTAGACTGCTCCTGAAGGACGAAGGTCAGGTGAGCTCTTCCTCTTCAGAGTCGCCTGCTCTGCGCCTGGCTCCGTGGGTCTTTGCCTGTGGGGGGTGGTGTGGAGTCAGCCCCTCTGAGCCCATTGTCCCCAGACTTCATATTCATAAACCGTTCCTCACGTATTCTGTTATGAAGCCTGTGGCTGGAACTTGTGAACCTGAGATGGATTGAATCATAAGGACATTTTCCTGGGGGACAAGGGGTGCTGTCATAGCTCAGTGGGATGAGCCTTGGGGTGGGGTCTGGCCACTGGGCAATGGCGAGTGTTGGGCCCACGTTGGACCTTACTTTTCCCATTTGTGAAACTTTAAGGCCCTCACTGTCTCTGACCTGCTACAATTCCGGTCCTGCCCCCTGTTTAACCAGTGGGAATGGGGGTGGACCATTGATCACTTGCCTCCCACATCTAGCCCGAATTTCTCCCACCAATCATTCCCTGATATCCCTTTGAGGACTTTCTCCTTCCCTATTCTTAACCATGTTGTTTGGCTGGGCTTAACCCCAGGTCCAACTCCAGAAGAGGATCCTCTTTGGAGTCAGCTGCTCAGCCTGCCTCCTCTGGCCCCAGTGGTGGGGACAGCAAAGAGGGTGCCACCCAGTCCGAGCCAATGGGAGAAGTTGGTGAATCTGAGGACTTGGGGGGAGAATACCCAGCAGAGGTATCTTCTGTGGGTGGTGGGTGTGAGGGTGTGAGATCTGGAGCATCTGCAGTCATTTTGCTAACACGAGTAGGGGCCTGGAGAGGTGGAGAAAGGGGTAGAGAGGGGGAGGAAGTGACCACTTCGCAGGGCCTGAAATTGAAGGCAAAACCGTGTGAGCAGAGTGGGAACATCCTGCATGGAGGCTGGAGGGCAGGCAGTTGGGGATGCCGGTGTGAGGTGAGGATGGAGATTGGATGTGGCTGTCTAGACCTCAGTGAACATTTTAGTGTGACCCTAAGGCCACTGGGTTCCCCAACAGGGAGCGGCATGATGAGATTTGTGTTTGGTGGGGATGACTTTGCTGCCGAGTGGAGAAGGGTTGGTGGCGTAAGGACACATGTGGTGGTTAGTTCTTCAAAGGTGGTGGCTAAATTCAGAGTCAGGTTGTTGATGACGCTCCTTCCTTGGGCTAGGGAGGTGCGCGTGGTCCTCTAACCCATTGGATATCTGCAGCAGCTCTGCTAAACTGAATTGCATTGTCCCCATGTTGCAGTTAAGGAAATATGCTCAGAGAGGTTCAGTGTCTCGCTCAGGGTCACACCGCCAGATGCAGCCAGGAATAGGCAATACCAAAGCTTACGCTCTCCCCACTGTATCCGTGGCAGCACACTGCACTCTCTAAACAGTGGGCCCCTTCTGTCTCCCACGCTATCTCTGCAGCCTTCGGGGCCGGGGTTGACATTTGTGTTTGAGATGATTTCCTTCCTGCTCACAATAAATGTCAAACTGAGTGATGGAAGTGATTCAGCAAGAAATAGAAGTTGAGGGGGGAAAAAAAAAGAGCTGTGTAAAAACATTTGCAAATGGATTAAAAATTTGAGTCCACCAGCTCATGCCAACATACTTGGAAGTTTGGGAGATATTTTTAGACCATGAAATCCAAATGGCACAGATCGTGGGTTGCAAAGATGGAAATGCAAAGAATAGTTCGCTAGCTGTGACCAGAGTTTGCTCTGCTGAGTTTCTCCTAAGCTATAAAGTAGCAGCGTTCCAAGTGCAGAATCCCCTGGATGCACATGCTTCCTCCTTTTTTTTTCCCCCGCATCTTTCTCCTTCCCCGTCGGGAGCCCCAGGGGCCAGCAACCTGTTCTTGGAGACTCCTAAAGAGATCTGCATGCTGTTGGCTTTTAAATCCTCTTGACACTTTTGGAAGCCAGTGAAGGAGGCTCTGCTCGAACCAGATGAGGAATCTCAGGGTGCTTATTGGCTCATGGGCCCCAAGGACTATCAAGAGCAGGACCTAGTGAGGAGTGGGGCTTTACCTGGAGGCCAGGAACACCTGGAGCCGGGGACTGGAGGACTGCCCAGACCCGGCCTGTCATCTCTGCTTCTCTCTGCAGACTCTCCCCGCCGGGTGGGACATGGTCCCCCACAGCGTCTGAGCTTGACCTTTCTCTGTCCCCGCAGAGGGACTGACCTTGCTGCTTCGGTTCTCAAGTTAGGAACTCGGTGCCCACTGCTGGATCCCCCTTCCCAACGTGTGTCCTTGGGGGTGAGGGTCATGAGACAGCACGACAGCCACTGCAAAACAGGGAACAGTGTGGTTCCCAAGAAGGGGAGGAGTGTCTGTCAATATCTTTGACAGTAGATTTCCCCAGATGTCATTTATGTGTCCCCAGGCACTTGTCCAGATGCTTTACCTGTGTTGCCTCTGTTAATCCTCAAGACAAATGCACGGAGTCGGTGCAGTTAAATGGGAAATAAAAAGAGGATTTGATGACCCTGTGGGGTTATTGGGATGACGAATGACACAGCATTGATAAGTTGCTGAGGGCAGTGTCCGGCGTGTGGTCCTTACTCAGCCTTAACTTCCTTTTCCATCCCTTACAAAGGTTTTCAGTTATTTTTATCTTTATCAAAGGAATACGCGCATGTAAGTCAAGCCCCAAATTGTACTCGCAGGTTTAAAATGAAAAGCCACAGTCCTGCCCCTTCCTGCGCCATCCCCACCCCCAATCGCAGAGGCAGCCTCTTCTCCTTCTTTCTGTTCTTAGACTGCCCGGTGGTTCTCTCCACGTCTCTACGTCATGTGGTTGGGCTGCTGTCTCTTGATGAATCAACTTTAGGCATTTTTATTGATTTCCTGTTCTGTCTTGGCTCCTTCTGGTTTATGTTCTCTTATCGTCTTCTCTCTTCCCCACTACTCTGCTCTGTTTCTTTAGTCTCAGTTCCTCCTCCTTCTTCCTGTTCTCTTGCCATCTCTCCTTCCTTTCCTCACAAACCTCCCATCACTGTGTGATCCTTCCTGTTCCACCCAGAGGCGCCTCCTCCCCCACCTTCTCTCCACTCTCTTTTCTCTAACAATGTCTTCTCCATAGCCCTCTTCCAGAGACTGTTAGCATCTTTTATATTTTTTGTCAGTATCTTTATGATGACCCTTTCCTGCCCATTCTGCCGTGCATTCATTTATAGGTACGTTATCACTAATTTTTAAAAGCCTTTTTCTTGCACATGTTATCTTACGATGCCTTCAGAACACTCCCTGATGTAGTTTATGGATTCTCAGTTTGTGGATGAGAGAACTGAGCAGAAGGATTCTAAGATGGACTCAGCATCACATCGAGAGAGTGCGTACCACAGGCTTAAGCTTGTTCAGGGCCAGGCCCCATCTGACTCACCCTCATTCCCCCCCAGCAGGGGGCCTGATCCTAGGAGAGCTCCGGAAATGTTGATTGAATGGGATCAGACAAAAGGGCACGTTCATCGTAATTAGATGCATTGGACATTCCTCTCTGCCTTTGCTATTTTGACTTCTTGAGGCTGTGCACATACACACTTTCTCCCACACATACCTCTCCCATGCTTCTGGCTTTAAATTCATCTCCGACGTTTTTTTTATAGCTTTCTATAAATCCAGATTTCTGTTTGGGAGGCAGCCTGCTTGTAACAAGCCCTTGGTAGTTTTTGTCCTCCTGACACTCTGGGTAATTTATGGGCTTGGAGATACAGAACTTGCCTCTTGCACTGTCAGTGTGGAATATACATCGCTTCCCTCACAAAATAGCTTTCAGAGTTGCAGTAAATCCTCTGGAAATTACCCGGAGTTAACTACGGGTTGGTTAAGTGCCAGTAATTACGTGTTCCCTGGGGATTTCTGCTGACACGTGGATGCATGGCGTTAATGGTGTCCCAGAGCTATAGAATTCTGGAGCTGGACGAGGCCTTTGGGATGAAGACCCTGAGCCCAGAGAGGGGAGAGAGTTTGCCTAAGGACGCTCAGCTTACTAGTGGTGAAGGAGACCAGTGCCTGGGTCTCCTGAGCTCCATTGTTTCAGCCCCTGTGCTCTGTCCGCTTCCAGGCTGGGTGCCCTTAGGTCAAGGTGATGCGTGGCCTGATGCAGTTGGCCAAGCTGTTTCGAATAGCCCTTCCCAAATTAGTCACTAATTGGTCACTGATCTCATTGGCCACAGTTAATGCACTGCCTTGACAGGAGCTCGAGGTTGGTGACCCATGCTGAGATGGGGGGTGCAGAAGCCACTGCAGAGCCCTGAGGAAGAAACACGGACCAGAAGGTCATCTGGTGCTTCTCCTGCTTTGAGAGAGAAACCCTAACCTGGCTTCTGCTTCCAGACCCTCATCCCATAAAGAGCTCAGCATTTGAACAGACACAGGTGGTTAAGCGTGGCTCATCTCTGTCAGTGTCCACGGAGTGCATTACTCCGTGACCGGCATTGTGCGGGGTACCTGGTCCACAGGCACATGGAGGACAGGCTTCTCGCCTGGAAATTCATGGGATGTTTTACAGGCAAACAGAGAGGGAATGTAGAAAAACAGCCAAGTTCTGGTTCTGAAACAGAGCCCTGGGATTAAGTCAAGCTTTTGCTACCTGTATGATGGTGGGCCAGTCATGGGGCCTCTGTGAACCTCAATTTTCTCATCTGTAAAATGGGGGTAGTTGGAAGGTTTAAATGGGATTCTGTAGGTGAACTGCCTGGCACATGGTAACAGCTCAGTAAATGATATTGATAATGATTTTATTGATTGATCTTTTTCTGGTCATCGTAACAGTGGTACTAAGGGGCCCAGAGGAGGGAAAAGTTAATTTGGTTTGGAGGGCTGGGGGAGGTGACTTCACCGCCTTACGGCTCATGGGAGCCTTTTTCTTACTTTTTCTTAACATGATTGTTACGCTCCAGGAAACTCATCTCATTCAGTCTTTCGTTTTCACTCCAAAGTATTTGCGCTGGGCACTGGGCTGGGTGTGTGGGGTATAGAAATGGAAGATGATGTGTCTCCGCCCAAGTGAACTCAGAGTCCAGTGGGGGAGACAGAAAGGCGAGTCACTGTCCTGCGGTGGGCGGTGGGCACAGAGTGAAGGTGCCCCAGGCCCAGAGAGCTGGCCCTGCCCTCTCGCCCTCTGTGCCTTTGTCAGGCGCTGCCTCTTGACCTCCTCGCCTGTGGCCTGACTCTCTTCCTCTCTCAAAGGCCAGCTCTCGGCTTCTCCACGAAATGACAGTGACACGAACGTGACAACGTAATGCCACGATTAAGAGCATTTGGGGCTTAGCTCTAAATCTCCATTTACCACTTCCCATGACACCAGCCTGTCCTTCCGCCTGTCTGAGCCTTGGTTTTGCAGTCTGTAAAATGGGCACAGAGTAGTGAGAATTACAAGATGATGCTGACTGAGCCCTGAGCACGTTGCCTGGAAACGCCTGGCGGTCTTAGCCCATATGATTCCTCAGAAACCCAAGGCCCCTGACAGCTTCTCGCCAATAATTTCTTCTAAGAATAAAGCTCACTGTTTTTTAGATTACTTTGCAATTTCCAAACCACTCTCGCTCACTTTGTTTCATTGAATCCTCACAACCAGGTGAGATAGATGAGCAGGAATTATTTTCTCCATTTACATTAAAGAAACAGGCTGGGAGATGCTGAGCGATGTGACCACGGTCCCACTTCTGCTTGGATCTGAGTCTGATGCCGCCAAACCCCACACCCTTTGCTCCTACCATCCTGCAGAACGGCCCACAGAGCCACAAAGCCCTGGCCTCAGATGAGTTTCACCCTCAGTAACTGTGCTGACAGCACCTCGCATCTACCTAATACTCACTGTGTTGCCCATAGCATTCTTTAGAGCCTTACTTATTTTTACTTTCTTAATTTGTATGACCCTATGAAGTAGGTTTTATTATCTTATTTCTTTATTTTTACAAATGAGGAAAATGAGGCACAGAAAAGGGACATGACTTACCCAAATTCAAACCCAGGCTGTTGGCCTGCAGAGTCCTTGCTCTTATCCTGTGCACAGTGCTGTCTTTTTATTATGAATCTCTGCCGAGCTATTTGGAATAATAGTAATGAGTCTCTGATATTTGGTGTAGAGACCTCCAGTGGGGACAGGACCCATGAGGACACCTACTCAGAATTCCCAGTGTTCTCCTACAGAGTGTGGGAGCAGAGCTTACTGCTAGGCATGAGTGGTGCTGGCTGGGTGAGGGCAGGAGGCAGGTGAGAAAGCACCAGAAGGGGCATGGTCTAAACCAAAGCGGGAAACGCACTGTATCATCTCCCTGTGACAGTCCGAGGGCGGGCTGTGGAGCCAGACTGCCTGGGTTCCAGTCTCGGTTCTGGAACTTACCGGCCGTGTCACTTGGGACAAGTTGCTTAACCTCTCTGTCCCTCCCAGGTCTCTGATCTGAAGAAAAGGGTTCCAAATTGGGGGCTGGTCTGTGGGCTTGCTATGAGGATTAAATTACTTGGTATTTAGAAAGCACTCAGGATATTATCTGGCGTTTGCTCTGAAAGTAGTAGTTAAGTAAATAAAGGAAATAAATAGGTGGGGAAAAGAGTCTCCAGGAGGCTAGGTGACTTCACCAGGGTCCTAAATGGGGCCAGAGCAGGGCACAAACACAGGACTCCTGGAACCCACCCACCATTCCCTGTGTCTCACTACTTGCTGCAAAATTGAGAAAACAGAACCAAACAGGATAACCTCCTTCCTTGGCGGTTCTCTGTGGTTTGAGCTGAGCATCTCAATGAAGGCATGTCGGGGGGCGGGGCATTAGGGCGCTGGGGGGAAATGCATGGAATGGGCGTGGTGGTGATGGATCTTTGACCAAGCCCTTTTCTCCACGCCCTTTAGAGAACTCAGTCTCTCACTGACACGTGGGCGTCTCTGGCCCAGCCCCTCTTCAAATCCCTTTGATTCCCATTAATGCTGTTTTTCAATTAAATTATTCTTAGCCCTAGAATCTATGCAATTAAAGAAGCAATTTTCTGGACTTCCCTGGAAGTGATTGCTTACCTGGTTTGTGGTGCCTTTAGCGGTGAGCAAAGCGGAGTCAATACTCCAGGGCCACCTGCTCTAATTGGTGGTGCTAGGGAGGAGAGGGGGCGATTTCCACTGTGCGGGCAGATTTGTGCAAAAGCTGACCTGACAAGAAAAAGGGCTAGTCAAATGCCAGTCCTCCCAGGCACCCTCCCCACTTTCATTTCCAAAGGTTATGCTCAAGCAGGTCTTAGAGATAGCTCCAATTTGTAATTCTAATTTCCTTGGAAATAGGGCTAAATAGAGCATTTGTCATTCCTCCCCATGTGGATTACCAGCCACGGATGAGGATTTATGGCCCGAGTCACTTCTGCCTCCCAAGGCAGAAGCAGAAGCCCATGGCTTGGGCAGAGATGTGATGATGTCTGAGCACAGATTCTGGAAGAGGGTATTGGGGGTGGGGGTGGGGGCTGGGTGTTCTCAGTTAAAAATACCTCCAATATATATATTTTTTTTCTTTAAATCTGGAGGAGAGAAAAACATACCCTGCTAAAGCTTCAGGTTGCCTGGTTAAGGATAAAATAGGAAGCAGGAGAATGATGTTTAAAGGAGCGAAATGCTTTCAGCACCGTGGGAGTGGACTTCTGCCCTGGATATTTATTTTGGGAAGAGGAATGCTTTGGCTTCATAGGGGCTCTTGAAGACTAGCAGGCCCAGTTCAGAGCACACGTGGCTCCCCCAGGCTGAGAGATGGAGCAGGTAGCTTCACGGTGAGATTGAATGAAGAGAGAATCTGGTCCATCTTGGTTGAAGCTGGTGTTTGAGAAGTTTGGTGGTGGAGGTTAGAGCCTGGTCTTAACAGCCATTTATTCATTCTGCAAATATATAAAGCACCTACTATGTGCCATTCTCTACACTGTGCACCAGGGGAGCCAATGTGAACCCAAAACCATTGGTTCTCTGATGCCCTGGAGCTTATAGGTAGCGGGGAAGACAAACATTATTCAAAGATTCACAAAACTAAATGCAAAATTACCGCCATCAGTGCCCCAGAGGAGAGGTGCCTGGTGCCTAAAGTTCCTTGGAGAATTCAGTGGGCTGTGCACACATCGGAACCAAGATACAGAGATCGAATCGAGTTCACTTTTTGAGGTCTTTAGGTGTTGGGAGTGGGAGAGAGGGTGCTGGGTAGAAACCCTTGCTGCCAGTCTTGGCTGTGACAGGCGGTAGTTGTGACTTTTGGCAAGTCACTTCACCTCTCCGGGCCGCAATGATCTCATCTGTAGATTGGGGCTAATCTGACCTGCTCCACGGTGGCAATGGTGGGGATGAAAAGGGAGGAGCTGCTGGGGGATCTGGCAGCCCAGGAGCCTTTAACAAGTGAGAAGCAGAATTCTGCTTTCTTCATGACAGTGTGGAGCAGAATGTGACAGTCTGAGCAGAATGTCACTCATGGTCCCTGACAGATGCATAGTCCCCTTGATTTAGGGCTTGCCATGGTTTACAGGCTTCCCCCAACTTTAATGTACTGCACAGGGCAGGCCCTTCTCTGCTGCAGAGGAAGGAGCTGAGACGGGACCCCCCAGGCTCCTGTGGTTGGTAAGCAGCAGAGGTGGGGTTTGAACCCAGGCTGAGCAAGTGCAAAGCTGATGAGTTTTTTTCTCAAGCCCGGCTGCCTGCCTGGTGTGGGGAAAAGGCCGTGTCACTTCTCTGAGTCCAGTTTCCCGTGAGTGAAATGGAGATCTGCACTTCACAAGGGGGTGGTGAGCGACAAATTCGGGCATTCATTAGCTGTTTATGGTGCGTGACTTTGTGCCAAGCAAGGCTCTGGGGACGGGGACAAGAGTGAGGAAGGACTCAAAGACGACTTCTCTGAGAGCTTGCATTCTGGTGCAGGAGGACAGACAACAGGCAAGGAGGTGAGCGAATGTATGATACAGTGGAAGGTGGTGAATTCTATGAAGAATTCATCCAGCCGGGGAAGGAGAGGGAGCGTGGCAGGGGGTCACTTCAGGCAAGTTCTCTTGTTTAAGGTGACTCTGAGCAGACTTGACTTGAGAAGTAAGGGAGAAAGCCATGTATATTAGTTTTATGGCTGTTGTAACAAATTACCAAAAATTTAGTGGCTTAAAACAACACAAATATGTTATCTTACAGGTCTGGAGGTCAGAAGTTTGAAATGGGTCTCCCTGGGCTAAAATAAGGTGTCGGCTGGGCTGTGTTCCTCCTGGAGGCTCTAGGGGAGAGTGTCTTTCCTTACATTTTCCAGCTTCCAGAAGCTGCCTGCCATCCTCGGCTCACAGCCCCTTCCGCCATCTTTAAAGTCAGCGTAGCATCTTCAAGTCTCTAACGCTGGCGTCTTCTGCCTCCCTCTTCTACTTTAAGGGACACTCGTGATGGCATTGGGTCCACTTGGGTAATCCGGGATAACCTCCTAATCTAAAGGTCAGCTGATTGGCAACCTTAATTCCATCTGCGGCCTTAATTAGCCTTTGCCATGTAACCTAAATGGTACACGTTCTGGGGACTAGGACATGGGCATCCTTGGCCGTAATGGAGGCATCTTCTCAGTAACAACTGCTAGGAAGGTCTGGCCAATCACTTTATCTCCCTGAGCCTCAGTTCTCCATCTTTAAAATGGGTATAGTTATATCCATGCATCATGGATATTTATCTCCCTGAGCCTCAGTTCTCCATCTTTAAGATGGATATAGTTATATCTATGCATCATGTATATTTATCTCCCTGAGCCTCAGTTCCCCATCTTTAAAATGGGTATAGTAGTATCCATGCCTCATGGGTCTTCAGAGAATGCTCTGCTGCAGTATTTTAAGACACCAAATCTACCAGTGGTCAGCATTAGCCATAGGAGGCTGGGAATCTTTCCCGTTGACTCAGGAAGCATTTTGCTCTTCCCTGATCTTTGTCACTTCCTGTGTGAGAACTGGGTGATACTAAAATTTTAAAAAGCTGTTTTAACCAGACAATGAAATTCATTTTAAATTTGTGCTAGACACACTTCTTATAATAGTATGAACTTTCAGTTTCCATTAACCTTAATAAAAGCTTAATAAAAAAATCTAAGTTTGACTATTATACTTTTAAAAGGATTAAAAAATATTTTATAGAAGTTTAGAGAAGCAAAATCAAAACTGTATGTGAGGGGCCGGCCCCATGGCCGAGTGGTTAAGTTTGCGTTCTCCACTTTGGTGGCCTGGGCTTTGCTGGTTCGGATCCTGGGCGTGGACCTATGCACCACTCATCAAGCCCTGCTTTGGTGGCATCCCACATAGAAGAACTGGAATGGCCTATAACTAGGATATATAACTATGTACTGGGACTTTGGAAAGGGAAAAAAAAAAAGAAGATTGGCAACAGATGTTAGCTCAGGGCCAATCTTCCTCAAAAAAAAAAAAAAACTGCATATGAAATCTACAACAAAAATGACATTCCAGTAAAATAAAAGGAAAATGAAACAAGGAGACAAAAATATTTGCCTGGCTCGAAGAAGATTCATGTACGAATAATCCCCAAACTAAATTCTGTAGAGGCTGTATTTCTGTTCATTAGGAATCTAGGCATAGTATCATTTGAGGAGCAAAGCTGAACAGCATACTACTGTTTTTGGTTTTCCTCATAATATACCAGAATTAAGATTTGAGAGAAGAACTTAAGATACTCCACATAGATCTCGATACGGCTTAAGAAATGCTGAAAGTGACCATCAGTGCTGGTGATTTATATGATCAAGTTAAAATATTTCATAATATCATCTGGGATTACAATTTCTTGGATGTAACCCCTTACAGTGTATGAATGTGGTCATGGAAAAATCAGGGTTCGTTTCCAAAACTAGTATTGCTTTAGGAATTTTGTTGATAATTCCACTTGCTCCTGCCTCAGCAGAGTGAAGCATCTCTAAATTAAAGTTAATTAAAAACTATCTAAAAACTATGTTGACTCAAGAAAGGTTGTCTTTCTTGGCATTTTGTCAGTGGAGCATGTATGATATGAAAATCTTAATTATAGAACATAATGCATTTGCTGAAGGCAAAGAAATTTTGTAGCATAAATGTGTAATAATTATGAATTGTTTTTTAAAAAGCCATTTAATAAATTTTGATTCTGCCCCTTTCAGGGGCCAACTCGCAGCCCTGGGGCAGGGGTGTGGAAGCTGGCGGAGGTGGTCCAGACTGAGTGTAATGCCCCGTGATGAGAACAGGCCTGCGGGTGGACAGAGTGCAAGGAGCCTTCCTTCTGCATTGAAGTTCCTGAAAAAGTGATCTGCACTTGCTTTCCTCTACTTCCTTAGGCCCCTCTTCATTAGTCAGTCTGAGTTTGGATCCAGTTTGAGTTTGGGCAGATGGCTCTCAGTTTCTTTATCAATAAAGCAGAGGGAACAAAGGCGAGCCCCAAAGTTGCTGTGAAGATGACACACAGAAGGTCACCTGCAGTGGCGAGGATCATGTGGACTGTGGCTGGCATCCCGGTGCCTGTACTTGCTAGTGGTTGCTTGTGCTCTCTGACCTTTAATTCCACATCTATAAGGAGATCACCACTGCCTCTGCCTTACTCGTGAGGATCAAAGTCAAATGACACGGTGGTCCCCAGCATCCGTTTCCACATGTGAAGAACCCCACACCTGTTCATGCACTCATTTATTCATTCGCTATTTTATTCCATGGAATATTTGAGCGTTGATTATGTGCTGAAAATATTAACACATCAAAGAATCAAATACTAAATAATAAAGTCAAACAAACAAACGAAATAATAATTACCAGTGGAGGCATTGGATTGGTGGTCCAGGATGCCCTTACATTGCTCCTTGAGCTACTGACATCCTTTCCTTTCTTAATTATTAGGTTATGGGCCTGTGTCCCCTCCCCGCCCCATGCTGGTCTGTCCTTGCATACCCAGCACTGTACCTTGGAACTTGGTGGTGATCAGTAGATGTTTATGGAACAAATGAATCCCGTCCATGTGAGTCTGTAGGTCCAGAGAGCTGAACTTTGGGGTGGGAAACTTTTCAGACCTAGAAAAACTTAGAGGTTCATATCAGTTCCATGTAATAGTGACTCCTACCCGGTCTCCAGGGGCTGGTTCCTGGGTCACCCCTTTCTGAAGCCTCCTCTTGTTTCCATGGCGCAGTAATCCATTTTTCTCTCACCTCTTCCAGCACCGACTGTCAGTACTGGACATCATGTGATATTGTCCATGCACAGTTCTTCTATCTAAGGATTGCCCCACGAGCATCCTGTCGGCCCCTTCATCTTATGAGTTGGCTTCTAGAAGTTTCCTGCATTCAGATTCTTCTGATTTGACTTAAAAAAGATCTCAGTTGATTTAGAGTAAGCCACATCTTAGTTTGAAGGATACCTGCATAATCTCAAAAAGTAATTTAACTTCTCTAAGCCTCAATTTCCTTTTTGATATAAGGGGATAAAAATATGTGCCTTAGAAGGTGATAATGACCACATGAGCAGATTCATTCGTTCAGCAAATGTCTATCAACCATCTGTTATGCGCAGGCACTGTTTGAGGCGCTTGGAATATATCGGTGAGCAAAAGAAAGAAAAACAATCCTTTGGAATGAGCATTCTAGTTGGGGAGGCAGAAGATAAACATAACAAATAGGAAAACATTTTAGTATGTTAAATGGTAATAAGAGCTATGGAGGAAAATAGAGCAGGATACGGATGATGGAAAGATAGAACACAATTTGGCGACTTTAAAATGCCATGGAAATATGAGTTTATTTTGTTAAGTATATACAAAACAAAATAGACAATTCGTCATACTCTCATCAGCTTCCAGAAACTTCTAGAAAGACAGTGTCCAGCCTCCCACTCATTGATCAAGTTCCCCAGGTGATTTTCAGGAAATTAGAATGCTGTGTTGGTGGTCAGAGATGAACACACACTGGTTGACGTGGAAAGAAAGCTGACCCAAAAGGAGATGGAGAAGCATCGGGGCTGTACTCACTCCTTCTCTGTTGAGTCAGAACTAGCTCTCACGTCAGAATTGGGTTGTTTTCCACAATCCGCTGGCTAGTGGGAGCTTTTCACTGAACTGGGAACTGGGAGGGGGCTAAGGATCCAGATGAGTGGCGTTGACTTTTACGACATCCCGATCCAGATGCTCACGGTGAAGTGTGAGCTCCCCTCCTGGAGAGTCAGGATGTTTGCTCAGATTCTCCTCCAATAGGATAAGACCCTCACACTGGGGACTTTGGGCACTGAACAAGCTAATAACTCTAGTAACCCCGAATGGGGGCTCTTCACCCACCATGGAGAAAAGACTATTTATCGTCTCATCTGACCCAGAATCTGGGGTCATGCAGTTGCTATTTCTGTTTGTGTGTTCTTTGCTTTTCAACTGGTGGCAGATCATTCTCAGCATGACTGGGCCACTCGTTCAACAGAGACTCCTTGAGCACTTCACCTGTGCCTGGCACCATGGCAGCCACTGGGGATAAGAGCAAGAGAGGCCTGGATTCTTGCCCTCTTGGAGCTTTGAGTCCAGTGGGGAAGAAAGGCATTTAAATTAGCAGCCGCAATAAAGCCCTTTGAAGGGCAGCCTGTCTGGCCTGGAGGACAGAGATAGGGGGTGTGTTGGGAGAGGGAGGCAGCGGTTAGATTACAGATGGAGCCCTAAGCTGCCTTAACAGACTAGGGAATGTCTAAGCAGGGGAGTGAGGTGACTGGATCTGCATTAGAAGGGTCACTCGGGCTAGTGTCCAGTATGGAATGGAGGCACAAGTCACTGAAGGAAGGAGATCAGCCAGGCAGCTGTTAAAGGCATTATTGGAATACTGTTGGAATGTAGGAAATTGAGCGTGCCATAGCACCTAGCTGGAAATTCTCGATTGACTTGAACTCTGGACTTGAAAACAACATCCAGTATTCGGACAGGTTGCAGTTTCGTTCTGTGTTGGGTTTTTGCCATGGTCATTATTTATTGCCGTAGGTCCTAGGTCTCTCAGCTGGTTGCATCTCTCCCACTGGAAAGCTGGGTTGCGGTGGATTCCTACCCTAACGCTGATTAATTCAATTCCAGTTCACCCTGTTAACACGCACTGAGGGCCTGCCAAGGGCCCCAGCCCATCCCAGGTGCTGCAGATAGAATGATAACGTAGAACACGCTCCCTTGGGAATGTGAATTTCTGTTTCAGCTCAATAGAGAATTAACGGGAGAATTTTGGGCATGAATCAAGTTAAGTTAAATGAAATTAATGAGTGTTTTACCTGTGCTTCTCAATATTCCTCACAACAGCCCCATGAAGTAGATTTTATTAAAATCACTTTAGAGAAAGCAAGACTGATGCCTAGAGAGATGAAGTCATTTGCCTAAGGTTGCCCTGTTATTATGGGAAAAATGAGACTGAATCCAGGCCCCTGGTTCTGGGTAGAGACCATCGATGGATAGGACTGGGCCCCTGCCTGGTCAGAGAACACAGACAGGCCTCACGTGCCCTCCCTCTTGGGTCTCCGTGTGAAGTGGCATACTACCCAGGCTGTTGCCTCTCTGGCCCCCAGCAGGGATGATGAAAACGCTTTTCAGTAGGACCATGACAATGAGGCATCGCTAGATGCACCCTCAAGGCATCACTTATTCCCTCCTCCAAGTCAGGGGGCTGTGGAGCCACCTGGTAAGGATGACAAGCAACACACGCCTCAGTCCATATATCTGATTACGTGGGGACCCTCTCTGGGGTGAGTCAGGCTCCATTATCCTGGAGAACAGAAGAGGCCAGGTCCTGTGGAGAACGCCCAGCTTTGTTGGACATGCCGATGGTGAGCCCTGAGGGGAGCCAGGCCAGGAGATGCAGGATGATGGTGGACTCCCTGGAGATCAGAGCTGGCCAGGGAGGCTGTGTACCCTGACTGAGGAGGAGGAACCTGGATGGATATTTGGCGGAAATGTCGTAGCAGGCTCGAAAGCCTGGAAGTAGACAACTGACTCTTGCCATCCCCAGTCTCTTTGGATCCTAAGAGAATGTGATTCTGATGTGAGTATAAGCAGATGCGGGAGCCTGGTCTGGTGATGCCTGAAAATGGTCCTTGTAGTGATGAGGACACGACCCTCTTAGGGGATGTAGGATGGAAGAATCCTGATGTGCGGTATTTCAGGTTTCAAGAGATGCCCGTGGCCTCTGGGAGGCTGTGACAAACTGGATTTGGTGCTACCTGGGGGCAGTCTGAGGAAAGAAGGTTCTAGGGCCTAATCCAGTCAACATGGAGTAGATCATGTGTTGCTGTCAGGGCCTCAGCCAGAGGTTACCGCTGTGCCACATATCCCTGGGGCAAGGGGAGAGAGCCCGAGGTTGGTAGCCAGGAGAGTATGTGGACACGTGAGGGACAGTAAGGCTCCTACTGAGCCCTTTTACTGGTGCCCAGGGGAGAGCAGCAGTGAGCACTTCGGGACGGGAAGAGGATGGGGAGGGGAGGGTAATTGAACTATCTCTGATATGGATTCATTTGTTAGCCTCAGAGTTTAAATGGAAGAATCTTCCTACTGCTCTGATGTGGGTGGAGGAACACCAAGACGAGCCAATACTCTCTCCACCCAAATGAACTGTTGCAATGCACCAGGAGGTGCCCAGGGAGCGTTGATTCCCTGCTGATTTCCTGGCCACTGCAGGTGTTCACCCTCTTGGATGGAGTGGGTTCTAAACGACTGAGGACTTCTGCAGATGCACGGACTGTGACCGTTGGAAAGGCCCTGGCAGGTCCCCTGGTTCCCTAAGCTCCTTGATTTCACACAGGAGACAAGCAGCCAAGTCCAGGGAAGGGAAGCGCCTTGCTCAGACTCATATGGCAGATTGGTTGAAGACTCAGGCCTGGCGTTCGGGCCTTTTGACTCGATTCGGTGACCCTTGCACACTGAACTGTTGAGAGGATGCTGTAGAAACGCCGGTTCAACAGTTTCTAATGGGCCTGCTCATTTGAATTGCTTGGGCACCTTGAGAATCTCTGATGGCTGTCTCCTTCTCCACCTTAGAGATCCTGATTGATCGGGTCCGGGATGGAGGCTGAGATCAGTGTTTGTTTTTCATCTTTTTGGGTGATTCTAGTATGTCCCAGGACTGAGAACCACTGGCTCAGTTAAACTAAATCCAAATGATGCTTCTAAGGGAAGGTCTCAGTGGAGATCTAACCAGAGCACACATTGAGCATGATTTCTGGGAAGAAAGAGCTCATAAAGGATCAAGAAGACTCTCTGGTTGAGACAGTCTCTGAGTGACAGTCAACTGCTCAGGGAAGGCGAGGCCCTTATGCTCTCTGCCCAGTTCTTGGCACAGAGCGTGGCAGGGAGTCGGTGTTTGGGCATTGATAACTGCTTGTTGAATGAATGAATGAATGGGAGCACTTTATTCTGGAAACCATCTAAGGCCGTGAGCGGAGGAACTCTTTGGGCAGGGTAATGGGAAAACTCGCGTTCTTGGGACTATTTCGTGACGTGACACTGAGACAAAACCTTTGACTGTGGATCTGGAAATATTTGTTCTTTGAAAAATCAGTCTTTAAGAGAATAGGGTGTGTATTGGGTGGATGGAGTCTCATATTAGATGACTACTCTTCTGTTTTCAACACTTCTCCCAATTAGCTGGACGACCGTGACCATGGGGTTGTGCCTTCTGTGTTAGTTTCATCTATCGAATGAGGATGCGATGATGCCTCCACTTCCTGCCTCACCCAGCACCCGTATGGGATGTCTGCTGGGAACCAGGCATGTGCTTGGTGCTGAGGCTGCAAAGGTAATGAGGAAGGTGCCTGCTCGCCCATCCACTCCTTCATTCCTCGCTGACAAGTGTGCACTGAGTGCCCACAGTGTGCCCGGCACTTGAGCTGGTGAGGATCAGAACAGACAGATCTGGGAGAAAGTGCATTCAAATAATGTTTGGAAAAATATAAAGCATTAATCCAAATGCCAAGGTCACCCCCAACTGGATGGCCTGAAATGGCAAATCCATCCTTCAAGAACTAAGCTTAGAAGTCCCTTCAAGGTCTTTCTGACCTTCCTCAGGAGTCCCTTCTTTTTTCACCTTTATCATATCATATCATAATGTTCCATTTGGAAGTCTGTTTCTTTCATCAGTGCGTAAGTACCTATGGGGGAGGGATGGCGGTCTCCTATTTCCATGTCAGCTCCCAAAACCCAATGGGTGCTTAATACCTGCTCATCTAAATGAATGACCATAGTTCTGTGCTGATGGGAAAGGTGTTCTAAAATGCATTTAAGTAATATTCCTGGTGAGGTCTGTGCTAAATATTTTGACAAAACATAAATTTACATATATAATTTAAGATGGGCATACCTTGCTGTATCTTCCATTTTTAAGATGTATTGAAGGAAATCACAAACCTGGTAGCATTTGAAGGGTTAATCACTTTTAGTGAACTGTAGAAAGCTGTGGTGTGTGTGTGTGTGTGTGTGTGTGTGTGTGTGTGTGTGTCTGTGTCTGTCTGTCTGTCTGTCTTTTGTCTGGGGTGGTGAGCAAGAAGGGAATGCTGACTCATTTCTAGGTGCTGGTTTCCAGGGACCAGAGGCTGTGGTTGCTATTTTAAATTGTTTGTGTTAATTATTGTAATAATGTTTTGTAAATAAGTTGCCTTATGCAAAAGTAGCTTGGAGGGTGTGTTTCCAAGGAATTTTGGACTAGCTGTGGCAGTCATTCCAAGTTGGAAAAGACTTCTCTGAAGGCGGAAAAAACAGAGAGAGCATAGATAGCGGAAGGACTCTGCTGTAGAGAAAGAGAAAGGATCACAGAGAGGAGGAGGGGTGGAAGGGAAATGGCACAAAGAGAGCGACAGAGCCAGGCAGATGGAGAAAAGGAGGAGGGAAGCATCGAATGGGGAGACAGACAGTGAGAGCTGAGATGCAGAGATGGAGACAGATGGAGGGAGAGACCGAGCTGCAGAGGGACAGAGACATGGGTGGGGACACACACCCTCTGGGGTCGGGGACACAGAGGCAGACCCCCTGGGAGAGACTGAAGGAGAGAGGGCAGGCCCAGGGAGCATCCGCAGGCTGAGGCGTGTGAAGATATGGACATGATTGCTAGATAGATCGTGGCCAGGAAGCAATGCCTATAATTGGCCCATGGGGAATTTTTAATAAAATCTTTAAAGCGATTAAAGTCCATGTTATTGAAAAGAGATCTGGGGCTCTTTGCTGAAGGGGGACCAACCTGGGCCGTTTTCTCCTCCTGTGCTCAGCTGTGTGTGGGAGGGTGAGGTGGGTGGAGTTGTGGATGTGCTTCTCTTCCTCCTGCCTGTGGCTGGGCTGGGGTGCCCCCTCCCCAGGTAGTCAGGAGGGAGTGTGCACAGGGCCCAGCAAGGCCCTGCTTTCTTTGGCTTGGCTGCCCAGATCCCAAGTCTTGCCAGAACAGAGGCTGTTATTTTTACGTTTTAATTGCTGTTGCAGAGAGCCAGTACCATTTGCAGCAATTCTTTCCTTCCAAGGCTTCCTTTGGAATCAGACCTGGTAGGATTTTAAAGGTTAATCAGGAAATAGTACAGTTATCCAAGGGGATAGTCCAAGTGGTTTCCTTCTCTCCTCCTTGAGATCAGTGACCTTATCCTGGCCCCTCACTGTGATGCGATGAATTAGATTAAAGGAGACAGAACAAGAAAGAGGAGGTGGGATCTTGGAGACCATGTAGTTCAGTCCTTTCATTTTATAGATAGAGAGACTGAGGCCCTGCAACAGGGACTGACTAGGGCCCAGGGCTCTGTGTGTGAGGCCAGTATTTTTTCTCCTCTTGAGGGAGGGAGGGACCTAAGCCATTATCCTGCCTCCTCACCCACTCCCTTTCCAGTGGCAGACATCACTAGTCACTCACAGGCATCACTGATCAATCATGATGCATTGCTCCCACAGCCTTCTGAAGCAGTGCTTGGGGAGCATCAAGAATCATTTAGATTCTGCCTGTGGCATGAGTCCTCTTTTGTCTCCCTGCACCAGGCAGTGCTCTCCTGCTGGCTGTGTTTATCTTATGTAGACAGCTTTACAGTTTTAATCTGCGGTCCACTATCCACTGATTCATATCATGTTGGAGTTAGATGGAGTCCAGTCCATCCCTTCTCAGGAATCCAAGTTGTTTATGTGTGAAGGTCGGGGAGCAAGAAGGAATGGATAGTCCGGGCTCAGTGGTTATTTATCTCCTTGCTTTTTCTGTTTATTTTACGTCTTTGGGGAGCAAGGGAGCCTGTGTAGTTAGATTATAGCAATTTATGTTTTGATGCTTTGCAAAGAGGGTTTTATTGTTTCTGGGAAGATGAGGAAACCGTACTCAGAGAGTTTGGCCAAGCTCACACAGCTGGTGTCTTAATCCCCCACTTGGTGAAGGAGGGAGTTTGGACGTAAGGTTATGGGAACGGCTGACCACACGACACCCAAAGCTGGACAGATGAGATGGAGAGCAGTTTCTTATTCCCACATGTGCAGCCCTGGGGGGGCCCCTGGCTCCCAAGGGAGGGTATGATTGGCTCCCTTGAATAATTCTGTGGGTGGGCAGGGAGCTGAAACCTGCCGTTCAGGGGTAAGCAGGGGCTTTGCCGGGTCCCCTGACAGGCGGGCTTGTTTTCTAGGAGACCTTATCTACAGGAGTGGAGTAGGGAGGGCGATTTGCTATTTGGCTATTCCAGCCCACCCCCCGATTTCACCGGGTGTCAAGGCAGCTCATAATATTATCTAATTTTAGGCCTTATACCACAGCTGGGATAGCAGAGCTGGAATTTGAACCCAGAGCTGATGACTCAAAGCCTGTGATCTTTCCCATCCCACCACAAGGGCTCTTGCCAAAAGCTCACTGTGGAATCAAATACTGAGTAAATTTTTTTTTTTTCTTTTTTGGTGAGGAAGATTTGCATCCATTGGTAATCTTCCTCTTTTTTTTGCTTGAGGAAGATTAGCCTTGAGCTAACATCTGTGCCAGTCTTCCTCTGTTTTGTATGTGGGTCGCCACCACAGCATGGCTGACCAGTGGTGTAGGTCCACACCTGGGATCCAAACCCACGAACCCGGGCTGCCAAAGTGAAACGCACAAACTTAACCACTTTGCCAAGGGGCCAGCCCCAAGTAAATGGCTTTTCCCGTCTTCTCGTCTTGTCAGTCACTCAGTGCTGCTTCTGTGTTTGTATTTCAACACACCTGGGCATTGTTTAAGGATAGAACTCATTTCCTTCTCTATTTCTCTTTGTATTTGTCACATTGTGGTGGTTGGGAGAGCCACAATGTTCTAAATGAATTCAGGCATTGTCTGAGAAGGAGAGAATGAGGTGAGCAGTCAGTGGGGCTGAAGACAGCCAGGCGGGGAACACAGATTCATTGAGCTGACGGAGTTGTGCCCCACTTAGATTGTAGCTCATGACCGTGCATACAGATGCACAGAGCAGGTCCCTAAGCAGATGAGTACACACGCTGCCAACCATGTTCAGGCTTTAGGACCGAGTCCTGCAGGGGTTCCTTTAAACAACAGACGTCCCCGGGCATTTAAAGTAACACTCCAAGTACCTAACTGCTTTACACACCGGGGTGGTTTAGGGGTCACAGCTGTTAGGAAAGGGGATATAGCACTAGTTTTTTTTTTTTTTTAATTGTATGTAGACATTGAATAAAGAGGTGAGCAATGATGATGGTGACAGATCCGATGATGAAGGCTTCTGTGGAGTGAGTCTGTGTGTGTCTCTGTGCTAGGCATTTCCCTGACACTTTCTCCTTTGCCTTCCTGGGGATCTCTCAATGCAGTTATTATTGTCACCGTTTTTAAGGTGAAGAAATTGGAGCCCAGGGAATTTAATTGTCTGAAGTCACACAGCTGGCAAGGGATGGAGCCTCCGTACCACTTCCCTTCTCCGGTGGTTGTAGCATGAGAGAGGACGTGTCTAAGGATTTAGCGTAGTGTCTGGGGTGCGGGACGCCTTCTGTGCGGTCAGCGGATCCCTTTGTCTGACATCATGTATTCTGTGTCTCTCCGTGACGATATGGCAAGTGGAGGGCAGGTCCTTGCTGCAGACCCCGCGCTGCTCTGCTTTGTGGGCAGAGGCAGCCTGGATGGGAGCGTCCTCACCCAGCGCTGGGCTCACGATTCCTCATCTCCACAGGTGCCTGGAGTCCCCAAGTAGATCGTTGTAGTGGGTTGAATGATGGTCCCCAAAAGATGGGTTCTAACCCCCAGAGCCTGTGAATGTGCCCTTATTTGGAAAAAGGGTCTTTGCAGAGGTAATTAAGTTAAGGATCTTGAGATGACGTGGTCCTGGATTACCTGGGTGGGCTGTAAATCCAATGACAAGTGTCCTTACAAGAGACGCGCAGAGGAGAGCCACATGGAGAGAAGAGGAGAAGGCCACATGAGGATCAAGCAGAGACTGGGGTGAGGCAGCCACAAGCTGGGGGACAGCTGGAGTCACCAGAAGCTGGAATAGGCGAGGACGGGTTCTCCCTTAGAAGCTTCTGAGAAAAGGAGGCTTTGCCAACACCTTAATTTTGGACTTCTGGCCTCCAGAACTGAGAGAGAATAAACATGTGCTGTTTTAAGCCACATGTTTGTGGTCATTTGTTATGACAGCCCCAGCACACTCATACACCCATCATGTCTCAACACTCCCTTCTACTGGGGAGGGCAGCAAGATGACCCGCCCCAGTGCCAGGAGCCCTGCACTCTTGCCCTGTCTGCTGCTAACGGGCTGTGGGTCTTCGGACGGTCTGCTTTCCCTGCCTCAGTTTCCTCATCTGTAAAATGGGGGAGGGGTCATGAGCTAATAGAACAGGGTGACTGGGGTGGAGGTCAGAATCCTCTGAGGTCTTGGGACTCAGTCATCCAGGAGCTGCAGCGTTCCGAGGGGGATGGAGGCTGAGGCACAATGAACGTGGGAGGAAGGGGGCAGGGGCCAGCCTGCCTGCTCTTTGGGATATGGCAGCTGGGCACAGCCACCGGGCATCTGCCCCCATCCGAGTCGCTGGCTAGTCCTGCCCTTTCGCCCTCGCTGTGCTCAGAGACAGCTCTCTGGGGTGAGGGATGGGGGTCTGCCAGCCGCTAATTGGGACTGGCTCATTCCGGTCAGGAACAGCCGTTTGACATGGTGGAAAAGAAAAGGAATAACAGCAAGCCCTCTGTTTGAGATGATTTGGCTTCAAATGATGAGAGACACATTTGGGATATTCTTGCAGATTTTTTTTTTTTTTTAAATCCCAGAAATAATTCTTTTGACCTAGTTTTGGTCGTGCTCAGGATGTGATTATCGTTAACTGAGCTGAAGTACAATACGTTTTTCCAGTGTCTCCGAGTCCCCTTCAGAGCTCCCTGTGGGCTCCAGTCTCAGTTGATAGACTCGGTGAGTAAGGGTTCGGCCCCACCTGAAACCTGAGCAGGTCAGCGGGGCTCAGAGGTCAGGGCTGTGGACTGTGGAATGAGACTGTGGCTCTGCCACTTGTAGCTGTGTGACCTTGGGTAAGTTATTGACCTCTCTGAAGCTCAGTTTACTCAGCTGCAAAATGGGGAGAAATGTGCCTTCTTCACAGGGATCCCCTCGTTGGATCTTCACAACAGCCCTGTGAGGTGGGAGCTGCTGATGACCTCGTGTTATAGATAAAGACCTGGGGTCATGGAGAGGTTAGGGAACTGGCTCGTGGTCTTGTCTCATGGCCATGGAAGGGCCAAGCTGAGAGTCTGGCTCGAGTCCGTGCTCTTAACCACTGCCCCTCCCTGCCTTTCCTCGTGGTGTTTGTTTAGTGAGATTGCCATTCGGTGAAAGAAGTTAAGCCTCGCATGCTCTGGGAGTCTAGAGGAGGGAGAGGTCGCTGGAAAGTGGACCTGACTCAGTGTAATTGGGATCAAGTCCTGGAACATCCATGCGTGTCAGGTGGACAGCTTTACTGTCCTTTTCCAGAAAGGGTTCCTTGTGGTCTCTGCCAGCGATCGTGGGCTGTCCTGGCAGCTTGTTGTCCTGCAGAGGGCGTGCACACTGTGTTCTCCTCCTCCACACAGGCTGCAGAGGGGGATGCGGTAATACCCTGTTTTGTCAGACCACGTCAAACAAAGAATTCTGGCTTCCCCCTGCCCCTGGAGAAGGGGCTGGCATCTTAACAATGGGGTACCTAGAGCGCGTGAGTCCTGGGAAGGGGCTCCCAGTTTGACCAGGTGGGGTCTCCTGGGCCCCTGCCTACGTATCCGGTCACATCTCCCCCAGGGGGTTGGGGGGGTGGGGGAGGAGGGGAGGGGGACCTCCAGGACCTGCTCCTCCCATATATGCTGTTTCATGACTCCGTGCTTTTGCTTATGCTGTTCCTTCCTTCCTTCTCTCTCTCCACCATCTACCCCAGCGGTTCCTTTGCTTTCTCCAGCCTTGGCTTAAAGATCCTTCACTTCTTTTCCCAGGCAGCTGAGATTCTAGTTGCGGAGGCAGACAGACACACAAATAAACAGACAAGTAGTTATGCATTATGACTTGGAAACAAGGAGCTGGGTGAAATGGAGGGTGGTGGGAGGAGGCATCCCTGAGACGTAGCTGTCGGATGAGGAGTCCGTCAGGCCCAGGCCTGGTGCGTGGGCAGAGTGGCTGGTGGAAGAGAGCCTGGTTCTCAGAGGGACCGTGCTCCGGGGTCCTGAAGTAGGAAAGCTCGCGTGTTGTGTTCCAGGAACTAAAGGGAGGCCAGAGGGGCTGAAATGTGATGCAGAAGGGGGAGAACAGCAGGAGGTGGGTTGGAGGGGTACACCAGCAGGATGGGGAGTTTACATTTAAACTTAACTGCAAAATGTATGCTTTGGGGTGACCCCTTTGGCTGTTGTGTTGAGAATAGGCTTGGAGGAGACCAGGTTGGGGACCACAGCAGTGATGCAGTGGGAGGTGACGGGTTGAACTAGGGCGTGCTGGGTGTGAAAGTGAAGGGAAGTCGGAGCTGTCTAGATTTGTTCTGGAAGTAGAAGGAAGGGAAGAGTCAGGGATGCCTTGCAGCTCTCTGATTGGAGCAACTCTGTTAGATGGTGGTGCCATTTCCCACAGAGAACCCAGCTTGGAGGTGAGATCCAGGGTGCTGTTTTGGACACAGTAGGCGTTCAGTGTCTGTGCAGTGTCAGCTGGTGCGGGCACTGAGGAGGCAGCTGGGTAGAGGAGGCAGGAGCCCTGAGTGGAGCTTAATGACCTTCTTCTCTTCCTGATGCTGCAGCCCCAGAGCTACCGAGCCAATGGTCCTACTGGATGGAGGGGGAAGGGCGGGGAGTGCGACACAGGCACTACGATGATGACATGAACCTGGGCCCGTCCTGGCTCCCCTTTGGGAAGTGGGACCCACATTTGCCCATCTTCAGGATCCGGGCCTCTCTCCCATTGCCTGTTTTCAAAAACAAACTTCTTTTGAGATTCTGCTTTCAGATCTAGATGGAGGTTCTCTCTAGGGCAGTACCTCACATCGTGGTCTTATCTTTTGCATGTTCCAGTTTGTTTCTGCTTCCTCAGGTTTATTCCTCATCTTCTAGCTTGGAAACCATGTTTTTGTTTTTGTTTTGTTTTGTTTTTTTGCTGAAGACAGAATCACCAATTGAGGTGAAAGAGACCACTTTCTCCCTTTCATCTGTTACGGGCTCACTATCTGCCCCAAGCTAATGCCCATTTGGCTTTCCATCGGCCTCCATAAGATTATGCAACACAATTCTGGTCATCCCTGGTGTCTTTCCTCTGCTATGGGTTTGCATTTTCCTCTTGTTTTTCTTACAAATTGGAAACACTTAACCATGTCTCGCGTTCCTTTAGCGCACCTGCCCTTTTGTAATTGGTGGTTATCCGAGAGCATTTCCCAATTCCCACCATTGCTTTATTGAGACTTCTTATCAAATTATTAGTGACTAAATTGTCAGAATTTTATTCGCTTCAAGCTTTTCTTGGACTAGGGTAAACTCCCATTTTACCAAGAGCTTCTGTGTGCCAATCACGTGCATGAGTATGTTTAGTCATCAAATACCTTACAATATATTATTATTCATAATACAGATACAATGAGCACAATACTGTATGTTATATCCATGCATATACATCTATCTAATCAGAAAATTTAGCGAATACGCCAAGGCACTCCTCACTAAGCACGTTGACTGTATCAACCTTTGAAACCTTCACTTTGTCACTTTTTGTTCAGACTTCCCACTGGAATGTACCAGCCCTGCCTTCCAATTTACCTTTCAAGCGTCATATTTGCCATTTGGATTAAAATGCCAATTTATTCCATGTTAACCCAAGCAACACTTTTTTGAGCACCTACTATGTGCTAGTCTGGGAGCTAGAGTTACAGAGGGAAATGAGGCACAATTCTTGCCCTGGCCAATTGTAGGGGCCTCTGTGCTTTGTTTCAAAAGATCCGAAGCCTCAGTGGGAGAAGTGGGCATTCTCCTCGCAGCCCCCAGGAACACAGGACACACTGGGAGCTCAGAAATATGCTGTTTCTGCAGCATCATTTATCAGCACATCTTGAGTACACTGTGGTTTGGTACAAATTAGTTATTCACAGAGGCACAAAGCAGTTAAATAAACTCTTGTGCTTGCCCAGAGAATTCTTCCCTCCGTGAGTCTGTGCTGACCGCAGTGACCTTCCTTAAACGCTGCCTGGGATCTGGTTCATCTCTGCCTTCTTTTGAGTAAAGAACACGGCCCACGCACTTCCGGGTGTCAGCCCAGGAGACATCCAGTCCTAGTGCTGGATGCTCCCACCTCAAGGAAAAGGGACAAGCTGCAGATGTCACCCGGCTGATCTCCTGACTGTGACAGCCCAGAGGGTTGACCAGCCGCCCATCATCTGTGCCTGTGACACTGCGGTGACGAGACTGATGATTTCTCAGACACATCAGAGCTTACCTAGCCAAATATTTGTCCCCTTGGGTGGGTGCTCACGTATTGCGCCCTGGCAGCTCTGTTTGTTTTTTTTCTTTGAAGAGACAATGGCATGTTTGGAAGACCACAGGCTCTGCAGTCAGACATTACTGAGCTCAAATGCAAGCCTCATCAGTTATTGTTACTGATGTTGTCTTACGGTGTTGCCTTGGGCACGCCACTTAACAGTTTTCTAGCCTCAGTTTTCTCATCTGTAAAATAGGCTAATAATATGGACCACATAAATTTGTTTTGAGGATTAGAAATAAAACTGATACAACATCTAGAATAGTCCCCTGCATGTACTAGCCACTTGGAAAACAGGTGTCTTCTTTCTTATCAGCAGAGAGCATCCTGTGAGGGCACAGGGGGCTTCAGTGGTGGACGTGGGTGTGCTCATGACCATCCTTTCTCTGGCCTCTCTGATGGTTTTCTTGGCAGGTACTTTGAGAAGTGCCTTCTGTCTGGTTCCAGAAATCAGGCACTCAAGGTGCCAGACTTCCTGTGTGCCTTTTGCCTCAGTGGAATCACAACAATCATACAGAGGGAGATAATACTCTTAAAAGCAATATTCAAATGAAAACTATTACACTTATTATTCAATTTTACTAAGGTTCTATCTTCCACTGTGACAGTGACCAGTAAACTCAGAAACCAACACAGAAACTCTAATAATTTTCAAGAATATTTTTACAGCTGAAAATCAAGAGGAAAGATGCCTCACTGAGGTTTGGGTAAGAGCCGTGTTGGTCAGCTGGGAGCTTGCGAGGGGAAGGAATTTCTTCCCTTTTCAAAGGGAGCTATGATGCCTTAGCTCTCAGAGCATTCGGACTTTGAACTCGGAAGCATCTTACAGAACTTTCTAGAACAATCCCTTCTCAGTTCTCCTGACTCCCCTTCTTGTGTTTCTGCTGTGTGCTGGTTTTTCTCTCTCTTAACCCTCACGAAGATGCTCTAAGGTAAGTGCCGTCATGGCCACTTTACAGATGAGGAAACTGAGGCTTAAAGACTGACTTGCCTTATGTCACGTGGCTTTGAAAGGATGCATTCAGATACGAACCAAGGTCTGACCCCAAAGCCCACTCTCCACCACGGTGCTGTCGCTCTCCTTACCTGCCTCCTTACAGCCATCTATGTATTTAATTTAGCAAATGAGGAGGCTCAAATGCAGAGTGTCTAATAGATTTATCCTCACCTTGCAGCCAATTAGAAGCAGAACCAGGCTAGGACCCAGAACTCCTGACTCTTACGCCTGCTTTTCTTCTGCTCCCGGCCTCGCCTCCCCCGAGTGCGCCTCATTAAACCCACACAGAAGCCGGAGACAGCTCCTCAGCTCCGTCTCGGTTCCCTTCCTTCTGGCTGCCGGTCCACGCCAGTCCTTTTCGGAAAGCCTAGGATCTGAGCTTGTGTTTGTCTTGTCCTCGGGCATCAAAGTAATTGTTTCCTCCTCGTTTTCCTGTGGGACACTCAATGTGGGTAATAATGCTGTCGCTCAGGGAAATCCCAGCCTCAGCTTTGTTCTTCCAAACCACCATCTGTCAGAGGTGCTGAGTGTCACTGTGGTCATGAAAACCCTTAGAGATCAGGATGCCTAGCCCTGATCTAGGTGGTTGCAGGAGATCTCGCCTGGATGCTCATGCAGGAGAAATATTCCCTTAGATCATCAACAGGAGCGTTTTTGCGTCACTGATCTTGGGTGGGTCATGACCCGTCCCAGGGCCTCCAGTCCTCATTCTTCCTCCATACAGGGCTGGCTCATGGATGTGCAGACCTCTGTCCTCTCAACTCCAAGGGGACAGAAAGAGAACATGTCTTTCCCATTGTCGCCCACAAAGCTTGCAGAACTGAGTTTCTGAATGGCTGGTTTGGCCTGCAGGCTGGGAGGGCTCATTTTGCTTGCCTTCCACTAGGAAGCCAGTCCGTTTTCTTCACAGTTGTATCCTTCCTAACTCAGCACAGGGCCCGGAATGAATGAATGCATGAATGAGTGAACGAATGACTTTTGCCCAGGTCTTAGTCACATGACCATTCCTAGGGCGTGAACTGCCCCCTCCCCCACCACAAGGAGTATTCCTGTGTCACCAGCACAGGGATCATATGCAGCCTAGTCAAAAAGTGGCTGTCTGCCATGGCTGTCTGTGTGCTGAGTATTCTGTTTGTCCCTCCAAAGCCATTCTCTGCCTGCTGTGTATCCACAGGAGACTACGCTCGTGAATTTCGTCAGTGGCTCTCTTGCCTCTGACTTCTGCTTGTGTGCAGACAATGCAGGCGCCAGTGGTGGAAGATGGGGGCCCAGGAGCTGGGTGAGAGGACTTGGTTCGCTCCTGGTGGACTGCTGGGGCCACAGCTCCTGCTGGGAGCCCTCTGCAGTCATGGTTCCCTGGTTCCCTCCCCTTTGCCTCTTAGGCCCAGAGGTGGTCACAGTTCTCTGCCGTGGACAGTCCCAGGGAGCTTTGCCCTCCCTTGTTGATTTCCTTAATCTCCGCCCCACTTTGTAAATAGTCTCTTGATTAAATTTTACGCAATTCCCTCATTTGGGTCTGGGGGCCCTGGACTCACAGGGCCTGCCACCTGAAACAGGGATTGGATTTGTTCTGCTGGCTTCTCTGGGCACAAGGAGGACCACATAATGGTGGTAGTTACTTAGTCATAGGTTTGTTTGTTTGTTTGTTTGTTTGTTTTGAGGAAGATTAGCCCTGAACTAACTACTGCCAATCCTCCTCTTTTTGCTGAGGAAGCCTGGCCCTGAGCTAACACCCATGCCCATCTTCCTCTACTTTATATGTGGGACGCCTGCCGCAGCATGACTTTTTTGCCAAGCGGTCCCATGTCCGCACCTGGGATCCGAACCGGCAAACCCCTGGCCGCCGAGAAGCGGGACGTGCGAACCTAATGGCTGCGCCACTGGGCCAGCCCAGTCATAGGCCCCTGGAGAACTGTGCGCTTCTCTGTCCCACACTCTGCCACACTCATGTCCTCACGCATGTTAGCCCCTCTGCTAGGACTCTGTCTCATCCAGCGGGGAGCTCCTACCCTGCCTTTGAGTGTCCCTTTGGCAATGACTCCCTCAACCCATAGTTTCTCCAGCTTACCTTTTCTCAGAGCGGACCCAGCCCAGGACGCCACCTCCGCACTGGACTGCGGACCCCTTGAGGGCGGGTTCCCAGTCCTTCCTCTCTGCGGCCTCAGAGCCTCATGCTCAGTAGCTGCTCCATTAACGCATCCCTTAAATGCATCTGTGAATCATTAAGCGGCTGGTAAGTTTGGAATTCTAAGAAGGCCGATTTTAGAATTCCAACAAGGAGGTCCAGTATGGAATTTTAAAGAGAAGGCAAAATGTATTGGAGGGCTGGCTCCATGGTGTAGTGGTTGAGTTTGGTGCGCTCCACTTGAGCGGCCCAGGCTCACAGGTTCGGATCTACACCACTTGTTAGCCATGCTGTGGCAGCGTCCCCCAAACAAAGTGGAGGAAGATTGGCACAGATGTTAGCTCAGGGCTAATCTTCCTCAGCAAAAAAACAACAACAAAAAGAAAACATAGTGGGAGAGATACCATCTTAGCAATGAGTATTTATAGATCTTAATTTCTTCTTTTGAAAAGGAAAATCCTTTCTTGCTTAGAAACATCAAGTTCAGAACACAAAAGCAGCTTGAGTGTGTCAGGACATCTTGTTCCCATGGATGGAAGGCATTTTGAAGTAGAACCAGCATCCCCCAGGCCTGAGTCCTATTTTGGCTCTGCCACTGTGATCTTGGGTGGGTCACTTGACCGCACTGAGCTCTGGTTCCTCTTCTGAGAAATGAGAGGCACAGCTGGGAGGCCTCTAGCAGCTGGATGTCATGTGTGTGAACAGCGTGGACCAGTGTTTCTCAGACTTATTCATCATCACCCCTTAAATCAGCATATAGACCTTTTTTTCTAATCCTATCAGATTTTAATACTATAGATGTACTGTATGTTCTGTGGACCTCTGAAGGGCCTTGGACCATGGTTAACAGCTAAGATATTTTTCGCTTCCCGAGAACCAGCTTTTGCCCCATCCGGAGCGCATGGTTTCGGTGGTACTTCCCTCCATGATGGCCAACAGGACTGCCCAGACCATGGTAAGCACCAGAGCCTGGAGGTCCTAGGCCCAGTCCCTGTGGAGAAGTCCACAACCTGAGAGGAGTGCAGAGAGAAATACATCCCCTCCGAGGCTGCGCTGGTCGGTCTGCAGAGCGGCAGGGGTCCCTGTGCCCTGTCACTGCTAGGACACGAGGAGGCTGGGTGCTGCTGCTCTTGGGTTCAGCAGCTGGGGATGGGGCCCCGGGGATCCAGAGGAGGGTGAGACTCAGTGCCTGCAGTGAGGGAGCTCTCAGACAGGGGCCTGCGTTCTCTGGCTGTGTTGGAAGGATGCCCCGGGCAGGACTCAGCACTGGGGTGTGGGTGATGCGCCCCTGGTGGACGCCTCATGCTCACTTCACTGGGCCAGGCTGGAGGGCGGGCTGAGGAATCCCGCTGTGCTCAGGCTGGTGGAGATGAGGCCCGGGAGCAGGGCTGGAAGGACGCTCAGGTTTCCGGGGTGGAAGGGAAGGACAAGGAGGAAGCAGCCTGGAGTTGAGGTCCAGGCGGTACACAGCTTGCGGGGGAGGCTGAGTCCACCCAGGAGGTCCCCCGCCCAGGGATTTCTGCAGCTGCTCTAGCTTTGGTCGCCTTCGAGTTCATTTCCCCTGGTGAGGTGACACCATCCGTCTGGAGAACACCAGAATGGCCCTGTGGCTCTGCCAAGTATCTTTTTTCCCCTCAACTTTATTTTTTTATTGGGATAACATTGGTTTATAACATTATATAATTTTCAGGTGTACATCATTGTATTTCGACTTCTGTTTAGGCTGCATTGTGTTCACCACCAAAAGTCTAATTACCATCTGTCACTGGACACGTGTGGCCCTGTACCCTTTTCATCCTCCCCCCACCCCCAGCCCCTCTGGTAACCACCACTCTGTTCTCTGTATCTGTGTGGTGTTTGTTTATCTTCCACATATGAGTGAAATCGGCCATTAAAAAAAGGTGAAATCTTGCCAACGAGGATGGACCTTGAGGGTATTATGCTAAACAAAATAAGTCAGAGGGAGACAGACCAATGCTGAGCGTCTTCAGCAGAGCTGACTGCAGCCCCTCCCAGGCGGTGGTTTGGGGCTCTGAGCCCTGACTGCATCTCTGTTTGCTCCAGGCTTACCGTTCCTTGTTCTTGATTTAGCCTTCCTCTCACTTCTTATTTGCATATTTCTGTTTTTCGCCCTGGTGCATGGACTCTTGTCAGCGACCCCAAATCCTGTGTGCAACAAGGAGGGTCACAAATTCACCACAAGCATCATGTCCGTTTCCTGGCTAGATTCTTTTGCTTCTCACCTGCTTTTGTTTTTATTCTTCTCGTAAATGGATCGTGCCAGTTGTCCCTTCTCCTTTCGCATGATCGGTCCATGAGGTGGACCAAATAGCTGCATTGGGTTGAACTCCTGGAGAGTTCCCCTCCCTTTGCTTCCTCCCCAGCTCCTGCCGTCTCTCACTGCCCGTCCTCCAGAATCATCCATTCAGCCATATCAGATGTGACAGGGCTTCTCTCACAGAGAGGCTGCTGGAATAGCAGCTGCATTTGACATGGCTGGGGCTGGCGAGGGCTCAGAGTCCTCCTGCCTGCTGGTACCGCTCTGAAGGTTAAATTCAGAGGGGGAGGGGAGGCCAGGCATTTCCCAGCTCTGCCGAGGGCATCCCTCCCTGGGCTTTCCAGGGCTTCCCTGCTCCCTCCATGCTCCTCCCTCTTGCTGGGAAAAGCACACCTCCTGGAGAGCAAGGAACCTTCAGGACCTGGGGCTGGGTACCTCACCCACTGCCTGGCTGATTCCTTATCAGTACCTGGGGATGAGCTATCTCATAGCCTGAAGGGCTGTTGTGAAAAATAAATTAAATCATATAGGTTAAGCTCCCGACAGGGCGTGTTGTGGGAACTCAATATGAGGTAGATGCTACTGTTACTATTAATTATTGTTATTTTGTGTCATGGGACCTGAGCCCAGTAGTCACAGGGGCTGCTTCTGCAGGCTGCACCCGCTCTGGGAGGCTGGGGCAAGCATCTCCTCGGGATGAATAATTCATCGCCAGTCTCCTTTGCTCCCGAAGCAGCAGCTCCTGGCAAACACTGCAGACAAATTCATTTGTCATGGGTGGGCGTGCGCGAGAGAACAGATGGGATTCCCCAGTCACGTGCTCCTGCAGACAGCGTGACACAGACGCGCAGAGGAAGCCCTGCTTCTTGGAGGAGACAAGCAGAAACCTCAGCCTCTGAAAATGGATGCGGTGGATCTGCTGCCTGTGCCATATGTGGCAAAAGCTTTGTTCTGTTCTGGGAGGAGAGGGGTATTTTCCATCCCGCCGTGTCCTTGACAACGCTTGACAACGTCTCTTAACCATTGCGGCACACGCATCTCCTGGGAATTTATTTAATTCATTCCACAACCATGCTTTTCATTCCTACTGGGTTCCAGGCTCTGTGTGAGCCCTGGGAGAACAGAGATGAATGGAGATCCATATAGAATGTTATGGAAACTCAAAGAAGGGGGTTTCTCACATAGAGTAGGTATTTAATAACCCTCTACTGAATTAATAAATAACCGCTGATTGAAAGCTACTTAACCCAGCCTGTGGCAGTCAGGAAAGGTTTCCTAGAGGAGGTGACAATGAAACTGCCGTTTGGAGGGTGACCTGGAGTTTCTAGGTGAAGTAGGCTTTTGAGGAAGACATGAGAAAGCAAGGAGTTTTCAGAAAAGTCTGAATAGATGAATGTCTGAAGTATGGGCACCAACCACCTCTTGGAGGGCCTGGCATACCTTGCCATGTTGGCATGTGATCTGGTGGGAGCCACTGACAGGCGTTGGGTAGGAGAGGAACTTGATGTTATTTGTATTATGGCAAGAGTACTCAGGCTGCATTGTGCAGGATGGGTTGAGGAACGGACATTTGGAGATGGGGAGATAAGTTTGTTCGTGTATTCGTTCATTCATTCACTCACTCACTCACTCATTCATCCACTCGTCTTTGTTATGTAGCAAATATTTCTCAAGTGCCTAGTGTTTGCTACACTGAGAGGTTTCAGTGGGGAGAGGAGGCCACACAGCTGATGTGCTGAGAGGAGAGGGTTGGAGAAGCCAAGGCTGCCTGTTGGGGCAGATTAGTATCCCTTTGCTTGAAATGAAGGAGGTCAACAGAACTAAGCTCTTGGTCCGGTTGGAACCTGCAGCTCCCTGTTTTGCAGTTGGGGTCCACCCATAGGTGTTGCATCAGCCCCAAGCCTGCTGCTGGACAATGGCTGGCAGTCCTCTACGTGCTGTCCTGAGGCAGGGGAGGTGCCCACGCTGTCCTTACGTGGCTCCCAGAATCCCCCTGGGGCATGGTCATAGCCTCTCACCTGTTCTGGGAGCCCACTGGGCTCCTTTCCCATGGCTCTGCTGTCTGTTAGGCTGAAGGCTGGAATGTGCATGCAATGCACAAATGTACACACCTCTCCTACCTTCACATCACTCAGGTGGCCAGTGATGTTTGCAAAAGGATTTCTGTTGCATGCCTAAAGCATTTCAAAACCCTGAGGTCTCAGTTGCACCCTGGTTGGGGATGGCTTGGTACCCCTTTGGGGCCGACATGTCAAATCTGCTTCCTCCTCTTCTGAGATTCTTCCTGAGCATCTTTTCCTCAAAGGGCTGTGCTTTGTGGATCACCTGAATCAGAATCACCTGGGATGAGGGTTAAAGGGCAGCTTGCTGAGCCCCAGGCAGACTTACAGAATTAGAATTTCCTGGGGGAAGCCAGGGAATTTGTACTTTTAGTCACCACCCCTGGTGGTTCTGAAGCTCTTTCTTGTCTGAGAAGCACCATTTTAAAGCACACAGCTTTTTTCTCAAATCAACAAGGGACCACGTTACACACCTGCCATGTGCAGGCACAGTGGGTGCCCGGTGTGGTGCAGTGGGCTCATTTCATTCTTTCTCTGGTCCTGGTGGATGGTGGAGTGAGTCCTCTATTTACAATTACTAAGGGGTGAAGCTGGGCTTCAAACCCTGGCCACTAAGCCCTATAAATGTCTTGATGTGATGATGGCACTGAATTGGTACTCAGACGCAGGTGGGGACGTGGTTCATTGAACAGGACAGAAGCCTGGGGCACAAGCAGCAGCTACATTATCATCCCCAGTTGCCTATTGCAGCCCATGCTTGGGAGCTGGGGCTCCATGCCCCCGTGAAGCCTTGGCAGGCCCGGGGCTTATCTGTGAGCTCAGACAATCAAAAGTCCTGCAGTCCCTTGGCGTCTTGGGGAATGCTCTCATTTTAGAGCAGTGTGCCCAGCCCGGGGCTGCCTCTGGCTGCTGTGGGTGGGCACGTGGAGAGGAAGGGAGGTGGGCAGCAGGAGGCCTCTGCATGTGGTCCTGACGTTTCCCTTCATTTTTCTCTGACCGTGGCAGATATTAGGAGCTGTGGCCTCCTCTCGTGGGCCGTTCCCAGCTTCCTGGGGACTTCCCTCACCCGCTCCTGTCCTCCAGTCCTTCCACCTCCTGCAGTGCCTCTCCAGGGCTGTCCCCTCTGGCTACATTCCAGGGCCACTTCCAGTGTCTTTCTGCTGAGAGAGCCTTTCCAGCTGGCAGAAGCCCCATGAGCATCTCTAGTCCCACATTCCTCCCTCCCCATCCCCACATCGCCCGCCCCCTGGGAATCAAGCCTGCTGGACCACACACCTCACCATGGTTGGAGGCAGTTACTCCACAAATGCCCCCTCTTGCCCTGCAGCTTCAGCCAGCCCCTCCCCAGTTCGCTTTTCATCCTGTGTCCCGAGAGTCAGGACACACACACGCACATACACGTACCCTAGGTGGTCTCTTAAAGCCCTTCTCACTAGGTCTGAGGTGATGGTGGGTAAAGCGCTCCCCATCCCCTCAAGAGCATGTTGAATTCACAAAATGCCAAGAAATTTCTTTTTAAAGAAATACCCCCTCTCATTTTCTCCTTCTCAGGTGAAATCCTTCTATGTACGTGTTTACAGTAGCTGGTGGGCTTGGGTCTCACAACCAGTTTTCAGCAGCTGAATCCATGCAGCCCTGCTTAGCTGTCCTAGCTCCCGCCCCTGGAAACGGCCGCCCCTCCAGCACAGCAGCACCTGCAGTGTTACAGCCACGGGGCTCCTCAGGCCTGTCCGCCACCTACCAGTCAGAAGCTGCTGGAACAAGATGCCCGGGTGCTTTGTATGCACAGCAAGGTCGGGGAAGCTCTGGTCTGTGCCTCCCTTTGAAAAGCTGGGGCACGTGGTAGCTGTTATATGAGGACCTGGCCGAAACGGAGGCAAAAGAGTCTCATTCTGCCATGTGCCACACTATCTATAAATTAGCTAAGCGGTCTCCAGAAATCTCTCGCCCGAGCTACCCTGTATTGCCCTGACCTTGGCATTCGTAAAGCTCAGGGTATCCCAAACTTGTTAGTAAAATATGACTCTGAATTTCTGCAGAGCTGCAGTTAAAGGTAACATGTCATATGCTACCCAGCTTTCTTTTAAGGGCCTACATGAAGACACAATGATGCTGTTGCTGCTGGCGGTTACTGGGCACTTACCGTGTGCCAGGCACTGGGACATACTCTATACACAGTGTCCTTTCTCGTGGAATTCTCCTGTAAGCCTCTTCCCCCCTGAGCTCAAGGATGGATTTCTCTCTTCGGGTGGATGGGTTTGCTGTGCCTTTGACAGCAACAGGGAGAAACTCCAACTCTTCCCCTCTTTGTCCCGGTTTTCAAGCCGCTTGGGGATGATCTTAGTCCAGACTCCTGGCCTAGCTTCTTCCTCCTTCCCAATAATTTAAACCCTCCTTTTTTGAAAATCTGTAGTGTCACTGTCAGGTTCTCTATTGTAACCTACCTTGTATTTTTTTTTTTAATTAATGGTGGTATCAAAAACATTTTAAGTGATTCCATGGTTTAAAATGACTCGTGATAGGAATTCCTTAGGGAAATAGCAACCCCAGTGCTTTCCCAATGTGGCTTGACTTACACAAACTCAGCTTATACGTAAGGTTTCTGAAACTGACCTTCTGCGTGAGCAGAGGGTGCCCACTCAAGCCCAGGGATAGTTATTCTAAGCGGTCTGGTTGATTATGGTCATCAGGCAAGACCAGTCTGATAAGTGGGCTGCACATTCAGCCGTTTCAGGGTCCTCCCTGAGGTGTTTCCTCTCACTTTGATATGCACCGACCTCTAAAATAGGCAGGAGCCAGGGCTAGGTGGCAAGAGGATCAAGGGTGAATTGGATGAGGTGCTCATCTATTTATTCAGCCGATGCTTCCTGGGCCTCTTCTGCATCCCAGGCACTGAGCTCTAAAGATAGAGAATGAGGCACAGTCCCTGCTGTGAGGAGCTCACAGTCTGGTGAGATGTGCACACATCCATTCAGGTCAGATGCACAGCAGAAACAGAAAGTGATGAGCGGAGAGCCATGAAGCTTGCCCTGGAAATGCTGAGACGGAGCTCTCTGTTTTGATGGGACGGCTAGGAAGTTGGATGTAGGAGGCAGCATTTAAACTGGGTGTTGGGTATCAGAAGATTGCACAAAGTCGGGGAAGGACATTTCAGCCCAGAGACTAGAGGCCAGAGGGTCAGGAACTGTCACTGGGTTGCCTTGAGTCTCCAGGGTCTAGCACGGTGTCAGATACAGAACGAGAGCTCAGCACAAGTTTGTGGATTAAATGGAAACGAGATTAGGGACAAGTGGGACATTTTCTCAAGGCAAACTGGGCTCAACTCTTTGAAAAGTAGCTAGCAATTGCTGTAATCTTGGAAATGATGTAATATATAACGTATATATGCCTATGTATAACTAGTATATAACATAGTATATAACATGTAACAAGTGTAACATAGTTACTCATGTTTGTTATCCCTGGGTGTCTGTGAGTTTCTTGGGGGAAAGGATTCTATTAAGTTTTTAATTGCTGTAGAACAGCAAATTTAGCAGCTTAAAACACCCATTTATTATCTCGCAGATTCTGTAGGTCAGAAGTCCTGGCACAGTGTCACTGTGTTTTCCGCTCAGGATCCCCAGGCAGAGATCAAGGAGTTGGCCAGGGCTGCATTCTCATCTGAGGCTCAGGGTTCTCCTCCACGCTCACTGGCTCCTGGCAGAATTCATTGCCTTGTGGTTGTAGGACTGAGGCTGCGCTCTCTTGCTGGCTGTTAACCTGGATCAGTCTCAGCTCCTAGATGCCAACCACTCTCTCTGCCACTGAGCCCTCTTCATTATGTGGCAACCTGCTCCCCTCTCCCCTCTTTGATGGGCTCACCAGATTAGGCCAGGCCCACCCAAGATAATCTCCCTTTTGATTAACTGAAAGTCACCTGGGACCTTAATTACATCTGCAAAATCTCTTCTGCCCTGTAAGGTAAAATAACGACAGGAGTGCCATCCCATCTTATTCACAAGTCCTGCTCACCCTCGAGGGGAGGGGATTATAAAGGGCGTGCACATCAGGGGCCAGGGGCTTAGGGCCATCTTGGAAGACTGCCTACCCCAGGGCCCATGTTTAATCCATCCCTGTGTCCCCAGTGCCCAGCTCAGGGTACAGGGCCAGATACCAGCTTTATAGAAGGTCAGGGAGATGCCTCGAGGACCAGAACAGGGCACAGAGAGGACTCCAGTGCCCGCAGAAACATGCCCTAGGCAGAAGCAGCAGAAAACTCAAGCTCACTGCACCAGTATTTGGCAAATAGCCTTGAGATGCTGTTGGATTCTTGAAAACATCTCCATAGAGTGTTATGCCAGAGCTTTTCTAGAGAGAATTTTAAGGAAACCGTTCCACACTGAGCATTTGAGAAGTGGGCTGCTGAATTTAGTCTATGATGATTAAAGAAAAAAAAAAAAGCAAACCAAGTTACCTGGCATTTATAGTCCACACAATACTTTTTATAGCCCTTGGTACGGCGCTTAATTGATTAAGTGGATGGGTGGGTGAGCGAGGAAGTTAATAAATATGTTGTTATGAAATTAATTTATTTACTACTCACTCATTTCCTCAACTGGCCACCCAGCAACTTCCTCTAGCCGGTGTCCAACATGTCTTCATGGACAGCCCACTCCCTGTGCTGTGCTGGCCGCTGGGCTATGAAACCAGACGATCCCTGGCTCTTCCTTTAGCCCAGAGTTACTCAGGAATGCTGGAGATTCAGTCACCTGGGGAGCATGTGACAAATGCAGACTTCTGCACTCTGCTGCAGACCCACTGGATCACGCCATCTGGGGTGGCACCAGGAACATGTATTTTTTACAGGCTTCTCAAGCAGTTGAGGGCAGTGGAAGTTCGAGACCCGCTAGCCTGGTAATGGTGAGGGGGCAGAGGGAGCAGCAGGCAGGCGCCTTCATTATGTGCGTTAATCGCTGTGATGGAGGAAGGAGGTGGGACAGGAGGTGGGACAGTGTTCCAGGGAGCAGAAGTAGCACCCAAGAAGGCCAGGGGAGAGAGAAGATGGAGATGGGCAGGAGCTATAAATGGTGTGCGGCCTTGATTTGGGGACTAAAGGGAAGCTGGACCCCTGAGTTCTCAGATGCAAGAAATGCTTCATACGTGGATTTGTTCTGAATCCAGTTTAACCTAGCTCGCAGTTGAGTCTAGCTGTAAGCCCCTGCTTTCCAGGGTGGAGAGAAAAATCAGTCAATGGTTTGTTTTTTCTCCATCCCCATTAGAGAGAGTCCCAGAAGCTCAGCGTTCAGGAAGGGACGTCTATGCAGTGAGAGGCCAAATGAATGAGGCCAGTGGTCCCTTTGAGAGGGTGAGTCTGCTGAGTTTGGGAGTGGGGCCCCCAGGTCACTGGGGGTCTTGTCATCTCCTGGGAGGCGACTGGGAAGGGTCCTTGCCTCCTGTGGAACTCACCAGCACCCTCGCCCACCCACCTCCTCCCTGTCAGTTAGCACCTGCCTCTGTGAACGGACCTGACTTCTGGATACAGAGCTGGTGGAGGCATTTGTGGCTTGCTTCCACCTGGTGAGAAGCCAAGGTCCAGCCTGGGAGCGCAGGAGGCTGGCTTGGTTCATAACAGAAGGAGGAAAACCCCATGTCTTTTCTTTTTCCTTCCTAAGTTATCTCGTTAAATTATCTTGCCCCACACATTGGATTGTCCTGCTCCCTTTCTCTCACCCTACATACATTTTTTAAACTTTAATCCTGCTAAAGTTGAGAAGCATTGGCCTGAGTTCTGAATCCACGTTGACTCCTGAAATCAATTGTCTATGGAATGTAGTGTCTACTTTCCCATGCCAACCCCTTGTGTCCTGACCCATTAAATGGATGGTGTTTCTTATACTTAGTGGAGTCCTGAACTGAGGAAATATACTAGTTTAGTTGCTGGTGTGTGTGTCTGTGTGTGCGCGTGCATGTGCTGTGTGTATGTGTGTGTGTCTGTACGTGTATGCCTGTACACATGTGTGCATGTGTGTATGTGTTGCCTGAAAGGTGTTCAGGAAGGGAGCTGTGGAGGAGATGACCCTAAAAAGTAGGCAGAGCCAGATCTTTATGGCCATATAAAACTTATTAATGTTTTTTTTCTTTGTCCTTAGAGCAAAGGAAAGCCTTTGCAACAGAGTTTATAGTCAGTGGATAACCCGAGTTGTTAAAATATTGAAGTTCTGTGTAGGTTTGGGGGTGGCTCCTGCCCCAAGCGCCCGAATCCCCAGCCCCTTCTCACCCCTAACTCGTCTCTCCCAAGCTCCACTTGATCCAGCAGGGAAGGGGTTAACAGTTGGCACCCGTGGTGCTCCCACCTAGGCCACCATCCCTTCTGATTAATCAGTATCCAGACAATATCTGGGGTTAAGTATTTTGAAACAGCACCCTTCTTTCAATTAGCAGGTTTAATCCCCACCACAGCCTTGTGAAATTGGAACATTTGGCATTACTACTCGCAATTTGCAAATGATGAAACCGTTGCACAGAGAATGTAAGTCACCCACGCGCAGCCACCCACCTGGGACATTTCTGCCTGGTTTCTTGTTCTATGTGGCTGAATGTGTGGTTCTGTGTCGCCTTTCCTGACCCAAAGGCTGTTTGGGAGTAAAGTTTTCAGAAGTGGTTACATTTCTGGGGAGGAGCTGTTCCCTTGACATGACAGGAGCTGTTCCCGTCCCCTCTCCTGTGGTGCCTTTTCAGAGACCCCCTTCTCCATCTTTGTTGTGACATCTTATGCCTGCTGCAAGGTAGAGGCACTCCACTGCTAAATCCGTGGTGTTTGCTGCATGAAGAAATATTGGTTGAATGAAGAAATGGTTGCACCCTGCAGCGGCATCCATCTTGCCTTGAATCAGCCAGAGTTATTTTTGAACTTGTCGGTCTCTACCATAAGTTGTAAACTCCTGGAAGGCAGAACCCCAGTCTGCTCATTTCTGCACCTCACCTTGGTGCCCCAGCACAGCCCCTGGCACCGAGTGGGTGCTTTATCAGAGCTCTTTGATAGAATGGAGTCATCCCCAGCCGACAGCGTCTTGAAGTGCACCTTCCAGAGAGTGGGAAAATGAGCCTTAGCAGCACTCTTATCCTGACACCAACACAAGAAAGGCTCTTTGAGAAGCAATCTGTATTCTTTTGTTTGTTTGTTTGTTTGTTTCGAGGAAGACTGGCCCTGAGCTAACATCCGTGCCCATCTTCCTCTACTTTATATGTGGGACCCCTACCACGGCATGGCTTGCCAAGCGGTGCCATGTCCACACCCGGGATCCGAACCAGCAAACCCCAGGCCTCTGAAGCAGAATGTGTGCACTTAAGCGCTGTGCCACTGGGCTGGCCCCGCAATCTGTATTCTTTAGCGCCATGAGGATGCTGGCTGCTAGAGCGAGAGTGAGATGGGGCATCTCAGAGCTGTTCTTCGTGGCAATGGGAATTTCACACAGCTGGATAAGCTCCCCCTGCAGTGTGTGGACCGAGGGCTCCTGGGTGGGGCCTGTCCCCTTCTCATGTCTCTTCATGCATATTCAGGAGTAGCCATTGTCTCTTCTCTGGCCACTTCTGGAAGTTCTGCCCAGTGGCAGCTGCATGGCAAACTTTTGAGGAATGGAACATTAACCAAGGGCGTATATCACCTGCTTCTGCGGTGCTCCTGTCCCCTTCCCACATCTCTCCACTCCCTCTGCCCAGGTGTGGTCTCCCCTGACTTCCCCCCGGCCCTTCGTGTGGCAGGAAAAGACGGGCTTTGCAGTCCTGGAGACGTGCTTTCGAACCCTCCTTCTGTCTCTAACTGGGATATGGTGAGTCGCTTGGGGGTCTTTGCCTCTCTTCCTCTGGAAAATCAGGACAGTGGGGTTATTGGGAAGATTAAGATAAATGCCTATCAGGTATGAAATACCTGGCTTTTATATAAAATGCTTGAAGAATATCACGTCTCTTAATGGACAGTGTCCCATGGTGGAATCACTCCCCAGGAGTTTTAGTTCTTGTCTCAGCCAGGGTTCAACCAGAGAAGCAGAACCAGTAGGAGATGTGTGTTAAGAGGTTTTACTGCAAGGAGCTGGCTTATGTGGGGCTGGCCCTGCAACTCCGAAGTCCTCATGGGAGGCTGTCGGGAGGGGCAGGCTGGACCTCACCACACACGCAGGCAGAAGTTGCTGCCACAGCTGGGATTTCCTCTTCATCAGGGAAGCCTTCCCTCTGCTGGGAAGGCCTTTCAACTGATGGAATCAGACCCACCCAGGTGATCTAGGATAATCTGTCTAATGTAAAATCAGCTGACAAGGGACTTTGATCACATCTATTAAACACCTTCACAGGAACACTTAGTGTTGCTTCAGTCACTGGGGACTGTCCGTAGCCAAGTGGACACATCAAATGACCATCCTGGTTCTTAACCAGGGGAGGAAGGAGAGGGAGTCAGCACCAGAGGAACTTTCTCAAGTGACAGGGCCGTCTTCTCCTGGAGATTCTGATTTGTGGCCCTTCTTCGATCTAGAACCACTGATCTGCAGAGCCCCCTTTGTCCTGCTTCTTCCTTCCCTGAGTAAAACTCCCCGTCCCATGTCTCTCCCTTTGTTCTGAATTTTATGAGAGAGGAGGGAAATGGTGCAAGTCTGAGCCCTGTTGGCCAACCCTGTTACCGCACCAAGGGCACGATCTGCTCACCGTGAGACAAAAGCCAGTCGTCAAGAGGGAAGATGGTGGCAGAGAAAGGGCATTTGTTACAGCTTGCTAGCAAGGGGGAAGATGGCCGACTAACATCCGAAAGAACCTTCTTAAGGGGGCACAGAATCTTGAAGCAGTTATATAGGCCAGTGGGTTATAGAGGAGAGGGTTAGGAATGTTGACCCCCTGCTGTAACAGACTGAGATTAGCCACACCAGATAGACTCTCTGTCTGGGGTTCATTGCATTCCTAAGGAACTCAAAAGAACTAAGTTATCATCTTATCACAGCTGGGAGGCACCTGCACAAGCAGGGGTAATGACATCTACAGAGCAGTTGGAGCTCCTGGAGGGTGCCCATCCAGCTGGGCTAGTTAATCAGAGGTCATTCAAAGTTGCAATATGGTTTCTTTTCTACCATATGGCTTCCCTCTTGTCAACCTTGTGTTGAGCTGCTATCAACTCCAGAGCCTGCTCGGCTGAGAAGGACTTGGTGGCATTTGGTGTCAGATGGTGGTGGGGGGGAAGTGATTCAAGAGTGCCCCAGGAGAGGACCCTCTAAACATGCCCTGGCCCCATGGTGAGACCTTCATAGACGAAACAAGCCCACTGCAGGATGTCTCCTGATGTGTCCACAGGATGAATAAACCAGGTCCCTGTTCTCTGCATGGTCTGCAGACTGCAGAGAAGACACATGCAGGAATGGTTGTCCCCAGCAGGATAAGCGTGGATGCTCTGGGAACACAGCAGGGGAGAATCAAGACCCCAGGTCATGTGGGTCAGCAGATGCTTCCTGGGGATATGACAGCCCAGCTGAGTTCTGAAAGGTTCCTAGACGTTGGCCACTGGAAAAGGAATTATGATAATTTTTTCCTCAAGGCTTTTAAAGTTCACCATCTACATGGTTTGGGCGGATCATTGGTGTTCCTTATAAGGGAATGCTTCTGAGGCGTGGAAGGGAGGCAGGATTCTCGCTTACAGCCCATGCCTGCATACTGCTGAAACACCCCAACAGCTCGTTAATGAACCCAAAGCCACTGTTGCTGGAATGTGCCAGACGTGGCATTTGGAGTGGCCTGCTCCCTGGAGAGCGGGACGGGCTGAGTCTGTGCACAGAAGAGTCCAGCTGGAGCAGCCAGGGAGACTGTCCCAGCTACGGGGGCCAGGGGGTAGCTCAGAGTGGCCACTGGGCCTTCTAGGGTCCCGGGCGTACCTAGGACCCACAGGAGGGCCCCGGGTCATGGCTCTCTTTAAGATAAGTCCTCATTTGGACATTTCTTGCTTTGGAAAAAAAATTAATTAATAGACTTTATTTTTTATGCAGTTTTAGTTTTGCAGGAAAATTAAGCAAAGAGTACAAACAGTTGTATATCCTATTCCCTTCTCCATGCAGTTTCCCCCATTATTCACATCCTGCATTAATGTGGCACATCTGTTACAGTTGATGAAGGAATATTGATACATTGTTACATTGGAAACCAATATTGATACATTGATACATTGGCATATACATTGATACATTCACTAAAGTCCATACTTAACAGTGTGGTTCACTCTTGGTGTTATAGTTGTAGATTTGCCGAATGCATAATGTCCTGGATCCACCATTTCAGGGTTATGCGGAAGAGTTCACTGCCCCCCACCCCCACCAGTCCCCTGGGCTCCCTCTGTCAGAAATTAGATGGAGCGTGCAACAGCATGCAAGGCCTTTCGAGGAGCCTGGGAAGGCATTTGTAAATGACTATTAGGTCATTCTGAGCTCTGCCAGGAGACCTATGAAAGACCATACCCCATAATAACCGCCTTCAGTGCTTTTCTGAATTAAAATGTGCTGAAGGTTCATATTTAGCTGTGGTTGGTTTTCTGTAAGAAAGAATCAAGAGAGCTCAATCTAAGAGCTCACTAAGGAGAAGGTGTTTGCCCCAGACACAGTGCAGTGGGCTGGTGCCCAGCTCTGCAGTTGATTCTCAAGCTGGCTTCCTTCTCGCTAACCCAGGAGGAAAGTTGACACTCAGTAAACAGTAGAAAGAACTAAGAGCAAAATGGATGGACAGTCCCATCATTGGATGATTCACTCGCATGTGACCCTTCATTCTTCCCACATCCGTGCATGTACCCTCTAAACAGGGCAAGCAGATGGTTCTAAACAGTTCTAGATGGTTCTAGATGGAGTTATCTCCAGGGTCGATATTCCAGAACCTGTGGCCCTGCCTGTCTCCCACACCACAGGCACATGCCCACCCACTTGCAGAGGCTGGCAAGGAGAAAACAGACGCTGTCAGCTCCTTCCCCGGGAATTTGCTTTGGTGGCTGTCGGGCACCCTGGGCCAGCCCCCTTGCTAAGAAGGGTGCAGTGTGCTGATGGTTTCAGACTCCAGATTTCTCCCAGCCCCTTCTCAGGTCCCACTGGCCAAATCTAGCTGGCCACTGTCCCTCCTCTCTCAGGCCAGTGCCGGTAGAAGCATTGCAGCATTTGGGGTAAGCCTCGAGCACGTGATTTTCCTCAGCAGTGACATCAGGAGAGGTGGACTGGGCAGAGCGTGGTGAGACAAGAGAAGATTCCTTTATTGCTTTTCAGTTGCAGATTGATTTGTTGCAACTAAAAGTGTTTCATCTTACTCGATTCTTGGCATAGTCGGCATCCACATTCATGCGGTTAAAAGGGATTCAGGACGTTCAATAGGCAGGATCTGCTGATCCAACTGTCTCATGAAATCAGGTCTTCTCTTTATGTTATTCTTGCAAGCCCCCCGGCTGGGAGGCTTCTCTGAGCTTCTCCGCTTTCATGGCCCCACGTCCTCGGCTGCGGCCCTGGATCCAGTTAAAGAAAAAAATATCTGGTGTGCTTGTTAAAGATGGTAAGGCAGACTTTATCATGCAGGACCATTGCAATAGGCACGGGGACCACTGCAAGGGGATTTTACTGTAGAGGACAGAGACTGGGCTCGGCTCCAGATACAGCATGGGCAAGAGGGAATTTATAGCCAAGGAGCAGGGCAGGGGTCAGGGATGGAAAATTACTAAGAGGAAACATCGAGGGTCAGGGCTCTGGCTAAGCTGACCTACAGGGTTCTTGCTGAAGACAAGCCAGGGTGATCAGACATCCCCTGGGGGATGGTGGAGGATGAGGAAGCTGATCAGATAGCAAGGTGATTGGATACAGAGGGTCAGGGGTTCTGGTTAAACTGACTCAGCAGGGTGCCTGCTAAAACTGGATTTTATAAGGAAGTGCATGGATGGGCCTAAGAGAAGGTTCAGGAACCTGGCTAAAGTTCGGTTGAGCAAAGAACCTGGGTCCCTCCCAGCATGGTTTCCGACGCAAATGTTCCTGTATAGACTCCCCCGTGGCCGGCCTGCCCTGCCGCCCTCCCACAGCCCACGCCGGCCCCAGGCTTCCTGTGCTGATTTTGTGAAGCCCACTTGAGGGTTTCCCACCTCGCCTCTCCTGAATGCCGACTGTGGCCTCTGGCTGAGGATGGGCAGAGCTCTGAGATGGCGTCAGAGGGCTGAGCAAGCCCCGCTCTGAGCCACAGTTCTGCAGACATGCAGCAGACCCCACCACCTGCCTTTCAAGGTCCTGGTGAAAGAGCAGAGGAGACAAGTAAGGAGGGAGGGAGAGAATTTAATGCCATTGTGTCCCGGCACAGTAAGGCCCTGGGTATAAACGCACAGCGTCCAGACCACTGGAGCCTCGCCATTCTGGTCCTCTGTGCCCTGTTTCTCACTGACCGTCTCTCCCCTTGTGGATGAGGCTCTGTGGTTGCTTCCCGTTCAGACGTGACATGGGAGAGGCAGTCCTTTCAGCAGAGCACATCTGCTGGTTCCCTGCACCCGCCCGGGCTTCCTTGACAGCCAGAGTCAGAGCTGGTGTGGGACCACTGTGCAGTGACCCGTGGGGGCATCTTGAGGGCCAGGAGGCTGGCTCCTCGCCCGTGCAGCCTAGGCCACTCGTGGCCGTCCTGTTGAGAGCCAGATGTTCCAAGTTGATCAAATGTCACTTTCATTTGGGTTATTATACGGGATGCGTGCTTGAGCATGAGGCTATGCGGAAAGCCAGACCTGGGGTTCGCCTCTGTGCCTGTGATCAGACCATGATTACGTGAGCCGTGGACCCAGCCCTGTGCTGAGGCGAACAGGTAATCATAGAGTTGGACAGGATCTGAGCTTGTTTTTAGCTCAACCCTCTCATTTCACAAAGAAGGAGGCAGATTCCAGAAAAGAGGCACACAGCTAGATGCTGAATAAATGTGTGTTGAATGTATTAATAAATTATTGGTTGAATAGCACATGCGTGTTTATCTCGAGCCCTGCACACAACCCCCTCACCTGACCAGTTCCAACTCACTGTTCAGGTCTCGGTGCCCCTGCTTCTGGGAAGCCTTCCCTGACTGCCAGGCTGGGTCCTCCTGCGTGGACCCCTCCCTTAGCTTGTCTCTTTCCATGTTGTCTTGGCTTGTTTACATGTTTGCTTCCTCCACGAGACTGTAAGTGCCTGGAGAGCAAGGGTCGTGTCTCATTACTCTGCCTCCAGCAGTGTCTAGCTCATACTGTAGACAGTAGACTATGTGCCAAGGGAATGAATGAATGAACAAATGAATGATTGGGTGGTTGAAGCCAAACTGGGCCAAGTGGCTAAATCTCTCGAAGCCAGGATCATTTTTTTCAGTGCACCTGAGAGAGAGAGAAGATACGATTTGGTTGTGGATCCATGATGACTTACCAAAGGGAAGAATTAGGAAGAGTACAAAACAAAATCAAATCAAGAGCTAAATTATGTGATAAAGTCTAGGGGTAGTGCGTGCCTTCTGCTCTTTCCCTGGACACCAGCTCTGAAATTGGGATGTTTATTCATTTGTTTTTTAGCAAATATTTATTGAGGATCTATTAGATGCTGGGCTGGAAATTCAGCATCAGACGAGACAGAGAATGTTCTGTCCTAATGGAGCTAAAATCTAAAGTGGAGAGATCACTGAATTAACTTAAGAAGCATGAAAGGAAATAAATAAAGTCAAACCATAGTCGCTGGGGTGAGCAGCTTTTTAGATAGGATAGTCAGAAAAGGACTTTCTGAGGAGTTGACATTTGGGCCTAATCTTATGCCAGGGGGCCAGTTATCCTTGCAGGTAGCGAGAATACTAAGTGCAAAGGCCCTGAGGCAGGAAGGGCTTGGCTTGTTGGAGGAGCTTATGGAAGGGCAGTGGGTCTGGAACCAGGCGGCCTAGGGGGAGAGTGACGTGCAGTGAGATTGGAGGACCTGCTGATCATACAGAGAGCTTCTTGGATTTTATTCTAAGCGCAGCAGGAAGCCATTGGGGGAATTGACTAGTTTTTCATTTCCTCTGGATTTCGCAGTGCTGGGGGCCATGTAAAGAGAGGTTTATGAAGAATGAGTCAAAGAAGGGCAAATATAGAAGCTGGGGTACCACTAAGGAGGCCTCCTCAGTGTTCCAGATGAGAGGTGATGGGACTGGACTGGGGGTAGCATTCATGGTAATAGTAACTAATATTTATTGAGTGCATATTCTGGAGAGACAGCAGTCAGCAAAGCTGACAAAATCTCCACCCTCACAGGGCCTGTGTTTCAGTTAGGGCAGCAGGAAAAAGCAAATAAGTAGATGAAGTAGACGGGGCTAAGTGGTCATCATGCTCTGGAGGCAAACAAAGCAAGGGCAGGAAGCAGCGAGGGCTGGGTGCTCCTGGCCAGTGGGTGACGAGGAGGCGTTGGTCAAAGGGCCACTGGATCAGAGAGCTCGAGGGAGGGAGGGAGCAGTGAGGAGAATACTGAACATGTCATGCCCAGGGATGAAATGGGCTGTGGGGGTCCGGGAACAGCAGGGAGACCAGTGTGGGCCAAATGGTGAGAGCAGGAAGCAGGGCATGAGGTCAGAGAGATAAGAGGCCAGGAGAGGGGCAGAGATCACCGGGACCCTGGAGGCCGCCGTAAGGTCTGGACCTTCACTCTGGGAAATTCGAGAAGCGCCTGGAGAGTTTTGAGGAGCGACATGAGCTGACTTAGATTTTACTAACATCTCTCTCTGGCTCCTGTGTTGAAAATAGACCCTAGATGGGAATGTTTCCATTTTACAGAAGGGAAAACTGAGGCTCGGAGAGAGTGCGAGTCTGAATTCAAATAGCTGGTAAAGGGGCAGGTGCTGGCTGGGTGCTGGGGACCTGGAGGTGGGCAGGACGATCCTGTCCTCAGGTAATTCACCATCTAGGGTGCACACAGACCCTATGTGACAGTGCATTGTAATCATGACCTGGACGGAGCTGCCTAAAATGTTCTTCCAACTTTACAGATGCTTTGTATTTTGGACAGTGTAAGGGGTTGTTAAAAATCTCCGGCTTTTGGGGCTGTTTTCTCTCCCTTCTCCCAGCTCTGTGGTCCTCAGATATAAAATGGCTCTGGACCTGGACGACAAGGATGGGGTGAGAGCAAGTAGAAAGCAGGACTTAGAGGATGCGGTGCCTCGGGAGAGACGTCTTCCTGCGGGGCAGGCAGCGTGTTGCCGGCCTGCTGTGATATTAAACAGCTTCCTGTGAGAGCTGCAGAAACGTTCAAATGCACCGGGAGGGAAAACACACAAACAGCCGGGGCTCAGGCTGCTCTGTGGGCGCACAGAGCTGGGAGCTATTTCTGTAACTCACTAAGAGAGTTTTTATTGCAACATTGTTAATAAAAACCCGTGAAGCAGGTTGATTCTACTGCATATAGAGAGCTGTATCGGATGACTAAATGTATAAATCGTGCATCATATGATGTCATTAGCTGTGCTCCAGTGTCTTTGTGGACACCTCCCACTGTTTGGACAGGGGCCTGGAGAAGCCTTCCCATTTTGTTGGTGGACTTCTAAGATGGCCCGGCTCCAAGGGCACTTGACATATGGCTGCCCTGAGCATGTCTACAGGTGTGTGCGGGCGCGGTGGCTTCACTCTGTGGTCAGAGGTGGTGTGAGCCAGGCTCGCTGCTGCAACCGTCTGATGCGCAGCTCCTTCCCCGTGGGGCAGACGCCAGCATCACCTGGGGTTCTGAGAAAGCGCATCCCATCCTTCAGAGAGGCTGTGTCGTTTATGTGCTTCCTTCCTTCTCTCCTTTTGCTTTGGCTCATCTTTCCAGCCTCTCTTTCTTCATTTTTCCGCTCTCTTCCTGTCTCCCACCTTTGCATTTTTAGCATCATCCAATCTCTTCCTGTCTCTGTGTATCCAGCCACTTAACCTGTACTGTTTATACTAGTTATACATTTCTAGCAAAATTAAGATTGCATTTTAGTAGGGGAAAAGTCTTATGCAAGTAACCTTTAGTACAACGTTGAGTTCTTGGGACACCCCAAAAAAGAGCCTGACATTTGAGACTTTTTTTTTGGCAGAGGAAAGGACATAGAGAATTTAGAAAATGTGAATAATGAGCAAATCATTTTAGGGCATGCCATTTAAGAAGTAAAAGCAAGATAAGTTGGTTTCTTCCCATTCTATTTGATTCTAGCACTTTTTCAAAAAATGCATAAAATGCGAAAGCAGAGCCAAAAAACCCCAAACTTGGGGGATTGCACAAAAAAATGAAAATAAGAAATTAGCCAATGAGTTGAAGAAGGGCAGAGACCTGACACCCCTTGTTCTTACGTTTTGGTTCAGCAGGAACTCCTTGCAGAGACTAAAGATTGGATTCTGGAACTTGTGCCTCTCTTTGAAGACAAAATAATTCCTCTAGAAACTTGATGATTTTTTTAACTGATGTGGAATTTGGGGTAACTCTCAAGTTTGATTCTCAATGTTTGCCTGTGACACCGTCTGTCTCCCCTGCTGCCCCTGAGTAACCACCCAAATACACGCACACGTGGGCCGGCCCAGTGGCACAGTGGTTAAGTGCACACATTCCGTTTCAGCGGCCCGGGGTTTGCCATGCTGTGGCAGGCGTCCCACATATAAAGTAGAGGAAGATGGGCACGGATGTTAGCTCATGGCCAGTCTTCCTCACCAAAAAAAAAAAAAAAAAAAAAAAGAGGCTTGGCAGCAGATGTTAGCTCAGGGCTAATCTTCCAAAAAAAAAAAAAAGAAACAAATGCACACACAAGTCCCCTTGTGAGGCTCATGCACAAGGAGTAAATAGTTTGTTTGATTTTTTCCTCGTAGATACACTTTTCCTTCAAAGACAATCCTAGGACTTTAGTAGTTAGGTAGATAGTTGGCATTTAGCTAACTGTGAAGAAAATGCATTGTTGAACTTGGAATTAGGTGATAATGATTTTCAGTCCTGTATCTTCTGTGTGCCCTTAAACAAGTTACTTAACTTCTTTGGGAATTACTTTTTTAACCTTTTTTTAATAATTATTAAATTAAAAGAAAGAACCTTTCAAGCTAAATGTTCTGTGAGTCAAGGTTCCTTGGGCCACCCATGGTCACCCCTCTTGAGCACAATTTTTTGAAGACCTGTGAACCCTGGAAAACCTATTGTAGTCGCTTAGGGATCACTGTCTGAAAACAGAGCATTTCATGAGCATCTACTTTGCACCAGGCGCTCTCCTATATGAGGTTTTATATAACCCTAAGCGGTGTGTGTGTTCTTGTTCTGACTACCTTATTGCAGAAGGGGCAGCCGAGGCCCAGGGAGGTTAAACATCTTGCCTGGGTCACCCAGGCAGGGAGGAGGAGGCTGGAGTTCAAGCTGATACTGTGCTCTCGAGCCCGGCCCCCTTCCAGCTCGCGGTGCATTGAAAGGGAGCGCTGAGGTCAGGCAGGATGGGGCATGATGGTCAGCATCATGCGGGATGGTCCCAGGGGACAGGGAGCCCAGCCTCCCCGACTGAGTAGTGCGGTTTCAAGGAGTGATTTGGTAAAATGAGATTTCAGCCCATTACTAGATCAGCTGAATTTGATGTGCATCTTTGGCAGTGGGGCTTTTTATGCAGTAAGAGTAATCAACCACTTGGGAAATAAATGAGCTCAACGGTTGGAAGGTGACATAACCAAGCTCTAGTCATCTCAGAGGCAGAGACACTGTATAGTGATCGATAGTAGTAATAAGAACTGTAATTATTATTAGAATAAAATAAACCATAATAATAATTATTATTAAGATCTGAACTTGCGTTAATGGAGGGTAGGCACCATGCGAGATGGGGATGTCACAACATCTGCTCTGTACCCCCAGGGCCGGTGGGAATGCCCAGCAGACAACAGGTGCTCAACAGAGGGGCTGTTATCACCTGGTCTTCTTCTCTTTGCCTTGGTCATTAGGGAACTCAGAGATAAACTTGAAAATCTAGCATCCGGGAAGAACTTAGTTTTCTAATTTACTCTTATTTTGTTTCTTTTCTTACTCCCAGGGATGACTATTCCTTTTCTCTTTTCTTTTCTATCCCTGCTTGCTCGCTGCCTTACTCCAGGTTCTTCTCTCCTTAAAGGTGACATTTATTGCATATTTACTGTAAGGCAGGTGTTATGCCAAGGGCTTTTTATGTGTTATCTAATTTAATTATTACACTGCTTTATTTGACAAAAAGGAAACTGAGGAAGTTTGCTGTCTTGTTCACTGCCGTAATCCTGACCCCTGAGCCAGACACAAGATCATAGCACCTTCGACTGGAGGATGGGTAGAAGCGAGTGACTGGAAGGGTATGGAAGTGATGGTGTCCGAGGACTTAGTGACAGATTAATTGTGATGGCAAACGAAGGGAGGAAGTAAGAATGATTCCCCAGGTTCCAATTGTAGCAAAGAGGAGGTAGCCAGTGCTCTTTCCTGAGATGAAAGACTGGGGATCAAAAGCTTTGGAAGGAAAAATGAGAGTTTCATTTTGAACATGTCAAAGGTGCCATTGAAACGTCCAGGTGGAGAGATCAGGTAGGGAGGTGGACTGGGAGCCTAGCTCTCAGAGGAGTGGGGTAGCCTAAGGCATGAACATGGGAGCCATCAGCAAGTAGGAGCCATGGGCGAGGATGGGCTCACTCAGATGAGACCACAGAGAAAGGGAAAGAGCACACGACCTGAGTAACTCCAGCGTTTAAAGGTTGAGTAGAGGAGAATGAGCCAGTAGAGTGGACCAAAAAGGATCTTGGAAAGAAGTGGGAGGAAAACAAGGATAGCTGAGGGTCATCAAAGCTGAGAAGAGGAGAACATTTTGGGAAACAGAGTGGTCAGTTCTGTCAAATGCTACTGGGAGCACCTGGTGAAATGAGGACGAGTCTGTTGGATTAAGAGACATGGAAGTCACTGGTGACTGGAGTAGTTGGTTGAAGAGTGAATGGGGGAATTACAATACTTCCCATGAGATACTGTTGCCAAAGAGGTTTAACCTGAGTCAAATCAGGAGTAAATAACCAGACAAATCCGGAATGTGAGGTATTCTATGAGACAGCTGGCCTGAGTCTTTAAAAATATCGGTAATGTGAAAAACAACCCAAAAAACCCCAAGGAACTGTTCTTGGTTAAAAGAGACTGAAGGAGCATGACAGCTGAATTCAATCATGTTCAATCCAGGATTGGATCCTGGATTTAAAAAAAAATGACTATAAACACTTTTGAGACAATTGGATAAATATCAATGTGGATTCCATGTTAGACGATATGATGGAATTTTAGTTAATTTTCTTGGGTGTGATTAATGACATTGTGGTTATAAAGGAAAATGTCCTTGTCATGAGGAGATGCTGAAGAATTCGGATGAAGAGTCATTTTATTTGTTTCCTATGGCTGCTATAACAAACTAACACAAATTTTGGGGCTGAAAGCAACACAAAATTATTATCTTATAGTTCTGAAGATCAGAAGTCTGAAATGGGTCTCATAGGGCTACAGTCTGGGTGTCATCAGGGACACCAGCGTAATCTCTCCATCTTAAGGTCAGCTGACTAGCCATCTAAATTCCATTTGCAAACTTCATTCTCCTGTGCCATGTAACCTGCAACATTCACAGGTTCCTGCAATTCGACATGGACCTTTTTAGGGGCCATTATTCTGGCCCCACCATCATGATGTCTCCAACTTATTTTCAGATAGGTCGTAATTTTTAAAACATACACATAACACGAAAGTGGCCAAAATGTTAACATTGGATAAATCTGAGTGAAGGGCGTATAAATGTTTGCTGTTTTCCTTCATCTTTTCTGTAGGTTTGAAAACTTTCAAAATAACATATCAGAGAAAAAAATTGAACGGGAGGTGAAGGTTGAAGATACCGTGTGTGGACCAGTCGGGCTGCAGAGGGGCTGTAGGTGCAGTGAGATGTGTAGGAGGCAGAGGGTTTGGGGACGGGAGACACTAAGACCAAGTGATGTAAGCGTTCCCAAGGGGGAACCAGTGGGAAATCCGCAGGAAGCCAGCCCACTGGCCAGGGCCGGGCGTGGCGTGGAAACGCTCCTCTCCGGCTGCCCATCCCCACCTGGCAGCACTGCCCGTGACTTAGCCGCTTCCTCGCGTGTTGACCTGCTTTATGCCAAGTGTTGTGGGTGGGGAATCGAAACACTTGCAACTGTTCCTACTATTGTACGGATTTGCCATATTTTCAATACATTGTCCCAGATTTTAAAAATATCTTTACAACCACCCTAAGGGAAAATAGGGTTCCCTCTGTGTAAAATGTAGACTTGAATTGAACACTTCAAGTGCTGTGGAAGGGATTAACGTGATAACATGAAAGACGTTTGTGTGAAGCACCAGGACTGGAATAGAGTCTCGAAAATCATTATCCAAGTTATCTGAATGAAGTTGGGTCCTTGCTGCCCTCCCTTGAGTCTGTCCCCTCACAGAGTCATGTTCCATTCTTGGCTCATGTTTATGCTGCGTGTGGGTGGTCCACTGCCGCCCAGCAGTCTCTGGGGTGTACTACGACTATCCCATTTCACAGTAAGGAAGTTCCTGCTTAGAGGTCCAGTAACTTGCTCAAGGTCACCCAGCTGGTTGGGGATGGAGCTGGGATTTGAGCTCAGGTAATGACTCCATAGTCCACTCTCGTGGGCATCATGCTATATTCATTCAGAGGAAATACTCTTCCTGAGAAGCAAGTGGAACCTTTCTGTGGCATCACAGATGCTTCAAGGATGGGGGGAGTTGCCCGCATTCATTGCCCTCTGCAAAACTTCTTGACATCCTCTTTTCTCGAAAGTTTCTCAGAATAGCTTAGACTCGCTTGCTCTACCCTGAACACTTGGCCAAGTGTGCACATATGTGTGCGTGCACACACACACTCTCACAACTTTTCTCCCACCCCCTCCAATGCCCTTTTTTTTCAAACCTGGTCACCTCTGGCAAGATCCCTCTCATTGCTTTGGACCACTTTGGCCGGCTGAAGCTTGCCCGAATCCAGGTGCTGCTGTGTGTGTACACTAGGGGTCAGGAGCCCTGGGGGCTTAGAATTCTGCCTGCTACAACGATCCTCAGATCTTTGGCATTTCCCAAGGTTTTAATATCTGGGATTTGCACTTGCAAGGGGCAGGACTGGACACATCTGAAACCAAATTTGAAAAGCCAAAGAAGAAACTTCTCCCTCTTGACAATATGAGACGTGAAGTTACTGCCTGATCGGGTTCCTGTTGACCATTTCTGTGGCTCCGAGGTGCCCAGGGGTTTTAATCTTTACAGTCTAAGTGGAGTGTTTTTCTTCTGTGTATATGCAGCTTCTGCAAAGATCAGTTCTTGGTTGCAGCATCTCACTACTCAGTGTAGGCAGTGACTAGAGAATCCATTTCCATGGAAACTGAACCTGGAGACCCAAGTGTTTGCTATCCTCATCTGTAAAATGGGACAAATGGTGGGCCAGTTGAAGATTCAATGAGACAACACGTGCAGGGCACCAAGCAGGGTGCCTGTGTCAGAAGGAGGGTCGTGACCCCAGCAGTGTGCCCAAGGCCTCTTGTGTATCCTCTCCTGTAACCCTCATAACCTTCTCAGGAATACATGCTAGAATGAGCTCCTTTGAGTTTACGAGGAAATTGAAATTAGAGAAATTAAGGGATGTGCTCAAGTCCGTGTGCAGGTCATAGTGGCAGAGCTGGGGCTGACCTCAGCTTGGTGCCACGGCCTGGGCCTCTCGTCTGTGAAATGAGAGTCCTAGCTTAGGTCATCACTAGATGTCCCTTCCTGTCCCCATGAGTATTATCCACTCCTGGTCTCTGGTGAGACGTGTCATTCTCCTAGGAGATGCTGTTCATTCCTTTGTGTGGCTTGGGTACGTCCAGTAGGTTCCCTGAGCTTGAGCTTCAGCCCCTATAGGGATGGGCCCAATACTTACCTGGAGGTGACTGAGAGGAATAAATAAGGGAGCCTTAGTGAAAGCCCCTGATATATTGTAGAAGCTCCAAAATGCTTGGGGAATCAGAAATCTCCTTAGGCTAAGATGCTGGATCAATACAAGGTGTTATTACTATGTGATTAAAAGCCTCTCCACTCTCCCGAGGTTGTTTTTGTGTTTCTGAATTGCGTTGAGCTAAGATGCTTGGGCGTGTGATAAAAAAGCTATCGCTGGGTTGCAGAAGATGGAGTGGATGGAGTAGGGGACCACTTTGATTTGAGCTGCATTATGTGAAACCAGACTCTGAGCCATTACTTGCTATTGAGTTAGACCCCCTGATGCTTCTATTAGGGCACGGTGTGGATGGAGGGTTCCAGGAAAAACCGCAGGCGCTGGAAAGAAACAGCAACGAAGCCCCTGTTAGCACTGCGCTGCCATCTGTGCACTCCAATGAGTGACGCTCAGGCTGCCTAATCGAATTAGGGTGGGTTGCCAGGGAGGCAGGCCCGTTACCAGCAGGCCTCAGCTCACTTTCCACATCCTGTGCACTTGGAGTTGGTCCTCGGTATCTCTGGGTGGAGGCACAGTTTATCTTCCCAGGACATCCAGGCAGCCTTGGCCAAGATGCACTTCACCGCCTCTTAGCAGCAGACGGAACCCCTCTGTGGTGCTCGGTGTTGGTTAAATAAGCCAATGACCCAGTGTGGGGACCTTTCTGGCTTCAGGCTATTTCATTAACAGGGGCCTCATGATCTGGGCAGTCCCAGGGCTTCTCCCTCCACTCCACTCTCATCACACCATGCTGAGCCCCACTCTGTCCTTCACAGAGCTGATAAGATCATGATGACAAGGGTAATAATTACGGCCACATTTTAAGTACTTATTCTGGATCAGATGATCTCTTTACATATATCACCCTATTTAATTTTCTTTAAAAAAGGTGGGGGATGGAGGTCATACTATTTTTATGACTGTTTTCTGAGACATGGAGAAACTGTCATGTGCCCAAGGTCTCCATAACTATTAAGTGGCAAGAATGGAAATTGGTCCCAGATCTGACTCCCCAAAACTCATGGCTTAACCATGACCTTTTGCCAAAGCCTTCCCCGGGCCCCAAGGTCAAAGTCCGCTCTCTCCTGAGAGCTCCCTTGACCTGTGTCTGGACTTTCTACTGGCACCCGTCACCCTCTTCCTGGCATGGTGGGGAAGGACCTGGAGCAGTGCCTGGCACACAGGTGGCCCTTAGAGTACTTGCACTTCTTGCCTTTCGTCCCGAAGGCAGACCCCCAGTCAGAATCAGGGTTTGAGTGCCCATGGCCTGGTGTCTGGCACAGGACCCGTATTTACCCCATACTGGCATCAGCTTCGCTTGAACGTAGACCTGAGACTGACTGAAGTTTGTATCGCACCGAGCAGGTCAAGACATATGGTAGGGACTGGACACAGCCTGGCTGCACAGATGAGTGACAGAACATACACAGTGGGTGACAAAGAATTATAGCCATCATCTTCACCATGACACGGCATTTTCACGGAATGTGCAGCAAGCATGGAGGACATGTGCCCAGTGGTGGGATGAACAGGGACCCGGAAGACCTGAATTTCAATCCCCACTTTGTCACTTAACCAGGATGGCCTTAGGGAAAATCACAGGGCTGCCCTTAGCCTCTGTCCTTTGACCTCTAAATCAGGGATGACAATCCTTAGTTTAATAGATTGTTCTGTGGCTAAAATGAAGTGTTTGAAAGAAAACCCAAGCATGGTGCCTGATACAGAGTAGGTCCTCAATCAATTATTCAGTTCATTCATATATCCAGCAAATGTTTATTGAACACCCACTGTGGGCCAGGCATTGTTCTAGATCCCGGGTCAGCAAACTGTGGCCTGAGGGCCAAATCGGGCCCCCGGCCCATTTTTGTAAATAAAGTTTTATTTTAGAGCACAGCCATGCTCATTTGTTTTGATACCGTCTACAGCAGCTTTTGTGATCCAAGGCAGAGCGGAGTAATTGATACAAACTCTATGGCTTGCAAAGCCTAAAATATTTACTCTCTGGCTTTTTTCTGTGCAGAAGAAGTTTGCTAAACTCTGATCTGGAGGATTGGAATAGAGCCGTGAGCGTCAGCAAAGACAAGCACTGTGCTGCTCACACTACATAGTGTCAAGGATGCTAAGTCCTGGGGAGCGAATAAAGTGATGGTGAGGGTGGGAAGCAGAGGGGACAGCTATTTCGATAGGATGGCCTCTCCCTGGAGGTGACATTTGTGAAGAGATCTGCCTGTGAAGCCGTTCACTTCTTCACAGATGGAAGACTTCCTTGGGTAAATGAAATGAAAATTCCAGAAGTATTTACCTACCAGATGCTTCATGTGGAGGATCTAGAAGTGAACAAAACTGGAAAATTACTAGCATCCTGGAATTTACATTCTAGAGTATGTGGGACACACAGACAATAAAGAACTACAAAAAACAATTTTAAAAAACCCTATATCTTAAATTATAAGATGAAAAGTGCAATGGAATAAAATAGAGCAGGATGAAGGGGTGTTCAAAGTGGGGTGGGGGAGACTGTTGTGGTTTTAGAGGGGGATCAGTGAAGGTGTCATTGGGAAGATGACATTTGAATGAAGAGTTGAGGGAGACGAAGGGATGAGCCATGCAGGCATGTAGGGTAAGAACCTCCAGGGCCCAGGAAACAGATAGTGCAAAGGCCCTGGGGTGGAGATGTGCCTGGTGTTTTTGAGGGACGGAAAGGAGTCTAGCATGGCTGGGGCAGAGTTAGGAAGACGGTGAGTGGTAGCAGTTGAGATCAGATAGGTAGTGGACTGTGGACAGGGGTCGGAGGCCAGCATAGTGCCTCTATTTTGAAGGTCACAGCAAAAATGGTGACTTCCCCTCTGGAAAATTTTAAAGAAATGAAAAGTACAGATGAGTTCCAGAGGCTTTCTGTTGGAGACAAGTCAATAAAATTGACCCAAGAGCTGAAGAGCCACTGTTCTCCTTGAAGAGAAAGTGACTCCGTGTAGATCTGAGGAATTACGCTGCAACCAGATATGTTTCTCCAGGGGAAAGGCAGATGCTGAAGGCATTAAAAGGATCTGGCTTGGAGCTGCTGGGTAATTAAAGACCATGGTGGTCTGTGACGGCAGGATGCGCGCACACGGAAGTGCATGCACGCCCCCGCAAGTGCAGTATGTGGACACACATGCTTTGCTGTTCCTATGTCAATGTCAAGAGAATGTATTTGGTGGGGGCTTTAGAATGGAGTATTGTTTTCCTTTCTTTGGCTTGAGAAAACATAGCAGCCACATCCACCCTCTTCCAAACACAGGAGGCAGCGGCTCCCCAGCACTGTGAGCATCTGTATCGGAAGCAGTTAAAATCATCCTCGAGACTGGTGGCTACAGAATGCTGCTCCCCACGTGGACTCTGCTGCAGGAGGCTGGCTGGCATTTGCCTGAGAATAAGTCTCGAGGGGGGTGGAAAGACGAGAAATGGGGTAGCTGTTTCTGAGTCTCCTGCTGGGAGCAAGGGAAGATGTTTCCTCTTTTCCAGTTGCTGTGGACCAGTTGGAAGGATATTTCTCACTCCGTTTTCCCTTGGTGAGCTCTGTGTACCCAAGTGCAGCCTCGCAAAGCAGTTTGGTGCTGTTTGTTTTAGCTCCATAGGCTCCTAAAATCCAGATCAGCCTACAGAATTTATCAGTGTCATTCCCCAGCCACCTGCTGGGCGTGGGGGCGGAAAGCACATTTTAGCAGAGCCCATATTGTCAGGGCTTCTGTATCCCTTATCTCAGTGCCGCCTCACCAGAATATCTAGGACAAGTGACAGGGCTGCCTCTGTCGTCGTCTCTGTTTTACAGACGTGGACACTGATGCTTGCAGAGGTTATGGGCCTGCCCCAGATGACTCTGCCAGTCAAAGGTGGAGAGAATGTCTGAGATCTGGCCTTTTGACTCCATAGTCTTCAGGGCTGGTTTCTGAGCTACAGAGCAAAGGAGCCTCACAGTCCAGACAGGCACTGTGCCCATTTCCACTCCCAGGGTGCGCTGTGGCCACTGTTGGCTGAATCAAGAAAGGGAGCATCTGAGTTTTGTCTCTGGGGAATCTACAAGATCCCAAAACCAGAAGATGGATCCCAAATGGAAATACCCACTGAGTCTCGCGACTACTTCATCACTCTTGATTCTGAATGACATTTCACTCTTTTCGGAAATGGAATCCTCGCGCCCCTCGGTCCCAAAGGATAAAGGTTTCCCACGACTGAGGATGGTCCTAGTCCTCAGATTGTGGAGGCAACTATTTAGTGGTGATAACATTTTTTAAAAGGCCTACTAATTGATGTTTGGAATTATGTTGATCCCTTCATTCACATGATGTCATTAAAAAATAATATGCATTGCTGTGTTATCATGATAAAGATGCCAGCCTAATGCTTATTGGGTGGTTAAATTGTGCCAGGCAACACTCGAATCCCTTCATGGGTATTGACATCTGTAATCCTTAGAGCATGCTTGGAAATACTGTTAGCACATCCATGTTACAAAAGAGGAAACTGAGGCACAAGGGAGCGCTCAGAGTCAGAGAGAAGGCAAAGTGGAGGTGGCCTGTAAGTTTAGGCGCACAGACTGGTGAGCGTATGTTTCCTCTGACCCGCTGCCCACTGCACCTCAGCCCTCACCCTGCCTGAGTCAGCTCGGGAGTGTTTCAGAAACACAGATGCCACTCCCTCCGCTCAGATTCCATTTCATTGGTCCAATGGGGCCTAGGCATCAGCATTTTTGTTATCATTGCCTTTACATCTTTTTTATCGTGATTCTGACACTCCTGAAGAAAAATGCATAACACAAACCTCCAGCTTAATGAATTAATGTCGAGGGGACAGCTGTGTCACCACCACCCGGGTAAGAACGTTGCCAGCACTTGAAAGCTCCTGCACTGTCGCTTTCCATTCACAACTCAGACTCTCCCCCAAAAGTAACTACTATCCTGACTTTCACAGTAACCACTTTCTTGCTTTTCTTTGTATTTTCATTCCACTAGTATTCCCAAACACTATAGTTGACCTTTGCCTGTGTGGGGACTTCATCTGATTGGAACCATACAGAAGGTATTATTTTGCATCTAGTTTCTTTCCTTCAACCTTCTCTTTGAGAGAGAGATCCATGTTATTGCGTGTTGCTGCGACTCAGTCATTTTTGTTGCTGTATAGAATTTGATTGTGTGACCCTACTGTCAGCCACTGTTGATGGGCATTTGGGTTGCTTCCTGGACTGGATTATTACAAATAATGCTGTTAGGCACTTTGCTTTATGTGCTTTTTTGATGCATGTGCATACAGGTTTCCGCAAGATCTATACCTAGGAGTACAACTGTTGGGTCAAGGGTATGTTTGTCTTCAAATATAGCACATAATGTCTGTTTTCCAGTGTGGTCGTGTTCATTTCAACTGGCAGTAGTCTAGAAGAGCAGCCACATCTCAACACCCTTTGGACTGTCAGTCATTTTAATTTGAGCCATTCTGATGAGCGTGTCGAAGGATGCCATTGTGGCTTTAATTTGCATTTCCCTGATGGCTTATGAGGTTACTCACTTTCCATTTGGTTAAAAGCCATTTAGATGTCCTCTTTTGTGAAGTGAGTACTCCAGTCTCTATGTCGCTTTTCTGTTAGGTTGCCTACATTTTCCTTATATATTCTGGATAGAAGACTTCTATTAGTTATATGGGTAGCAAATATCTTTTCTGACTCTGTGGCTTCATTTTTCTCTCTCAATAGTTTTGCCATTGTTTTGTTTTATGAAGAAAACTTCTTATTTGTTGTTGTTGTTGTTGTTGTTGAGGAAGATTAGCCCTGAGCTAACATCTGCTGCCAATCCTCCTCTTTTTGCTGAGGAAGACTGGCTCTGAGCTAACATCTGGGCCCATCTTCCTCTACTTTATATGTGGGACGCCTACCACAGCACGGCTTGATAAGCGGTGCGTAGGTCTGCCCCCGGGATCTGAACTGGTGAACCCCAGGCAGCTGAAGAGGAACGTGCGAACTTAACGGCTGTGCTAACAGGCTGGCCCCAAAACTTCTTAATTTTAATGCAGTGAAATTGGTCAAGTATTTCCTTCTTGAAAAAGTCATGAAGATCATCTCCATTATTTTCTTCTCATAGTTTCATCATCTTATCTTTCATATCCACGTCTACCATCAACCTGGAATGGACTTTTGGGTATAATGTGAGGTTGAAATCAGGTTTCACTTTTTTTTCCCCAATCAATACCAAATTTTCTCAGAAACATTTTTTTGAAAAATCTGTTTTATCAAGTTCTGTGTTAGTATTTGTTTAAGCTTCCCAGCAAAGTCCAAATTATAGCCTATAATGAGAACTCCTGCACTATGCTTAAAATCATGTTTCCTGTAGCACATTTGGGAAAAAGTATAAAATATCAAAGAATATGAAAATCACTACTAATCTTACCACCCAGAAATAACTACATCCATTTATTTCATGAAGACAGGCATCTTGTCTATTTTATTTGACAATGCTTGGAACCAGGCCTGGCACTGAGTAGATGGTTAATCAAAACTTTTTGAAAGAAATAAAGAATGAATGAAAACTTTTATCTTCTTCCATCCTGTTTTGTCTTTCTGTGTTTTTTACAAATTCAGATCATGCTATGCACGCTATTGGCAATGTGATTTATTCACTTAATAATAGCTCTTGCCTATTTTCTAATATCATTAAATATTCTTCCTAATTGATGATTTTTCATGGTTATGTAGTATCTCATCATATGTAGAATCTTTTTAGCCAGTGCCCTGTTGTTGGACTTCTACATTATTTCCAGTTTTTAACTGGTATAAATAACGTCTCTGTCCTGAAGGCCTTATGTTCTTTAGTGTATTTCTTCAGAATGCATTCCTAGAATTAGATCAAGGTATGAATATTTACAGGTATTTTTAAACTTATCACCAAATTGCTATTCAAAAATTTTGAGTCCATTTTAATTTCTCCAAGCAAATGATGACAGTGCTTCTTTCCTAGAATCTTCAAAAATACTTGCACCATCATTTTTTTTTTAATTAATGGACTAATCTGGGCTAATTTGATGGATAAAAAGTCATATCACGTTTACTTTCATTTTTAATTTATTTATTTCAAATGAATTTGGAAATGTTATCTATATAACTCTCTCTGTTTCTTCTCTTCTAACTTGCTAAGATCTTGTAAGAGTTCTTTAATTATTAAGGACAGTCATCTTTTGATTATCAGACACATTGCAAATATATTTCCCAAATTGTCGCTTGTCTTTAAAGTTCATTGTTTGGTTTTTTTCCTTTACAAAAGTTTCACAGTGTTATATACAAAATCTACCTTGTCAAACCTTTTTTTGTGGTTTTACCTTTGAGTTTCTGCTTCCTTAATCCACCCCTGTATTGTCTTGGTGAGACTGTCTCTAGGTTTTCAGCCTTGAGTAAGATGTTTCCTGTTGGTTTCAAACAATTTCACCATATTGAAGAATTCTTTCAATGGTAATAATTTAAAAATATCAGGAACAAATATCAAACTTGATCACTTGCTTTTGGTCACCTACTAAGATGATTGTATGGATTTTTTCCCCTTGACTTATTAATGTGATGACTCCTATTAGTAACTTTTCTAATGGTACACCATCTTTTATGTTCCTGGCATAAAGGCCTTACTATTTTTGGCCTTATTGGACTGGATGTAATGACCTATTGGACATAATGTTTTGTTCTTTTGATATGCCACTTGATTCTCCTACTAGGATTTTATTTGGTATTTTGCTTCTCTAAGTATTTGATGGATTGCTCTTTCTGTTTTTTTTTTTTATCTTATTTTTGCTAGTTTTCTAACATGATGCTCTGCTCCCCAAAATGGATTGGGAGAACTTCTGTTTTTCCTGAGAGACAGAGGAATGATTCATGATCTATTCCTTGACGGTTTAAAAAAACTTCAATTTTTTTATTGTGTCTCTCTGCTGTATTGAGGTTTTTTTTCTTTAATTAATTCTGGTAATTCATATTTTCCTTTAAAGTTATCTATTTCATCAACTTTTAAAAAGATAACATAGAACTAGCTATAAAACATCTTTTTTGTGACTTAAAAATGTATATCTGTGATTATGGCTGCATCTTGCTATGGTGCTGAAAACTGTGCCACCATATTTCAAATACCAGTAGGGTCACCCATGGTGGACAAGTTTCAACAGAGCTTCCAAACTAAGACAGACTAGGAAGAAGGACCAGGCCACCCACTTCTGAAAAAAATTGGCCATGAAGACCCTGTGAATAGCAGCAGAGCATTGTCTGACAGAGTGCTGGAAGGTGCAAGGATGGTGCAAAAAGAGCTGTACTCAGGGCCTTGACAGCACCACCAACAAGAAATCTGTGGTTATAAAAGCTTCCCATTAAAATTTTATTTGTCTATATTTAACCAGCTCTAGAATTTATTTTTCAATTTTACTCTTAATTTATGCTTTTATATTTTTAAATCCATTAAGCTGTTCCATATATTTAAAAAAATTATTCAATCGAGAGCTCACTCCATTTATTTTAATCTAGCCTCCTCCAATATTGGCAGCACTTAAGGCTATCCATTTCCCTCTGAGAACAGCTTTGGATAGCCTCTTAAAATTCTGACATGACAGGTGCTCATTATCATTTTCTTTTCATTCAGGAGAGTGTGTGCCCCCCAGGAAGATACGTATCAAAATCACCTAAAGGGTCTTTCCAGACGATGAAAACAATACTGAAAGTCAAATACCTTCTATACCCACTTCAAGCCCCCCATCCCAGAGTTCTTATTTAATTTTTCCTTTTTCTTTGTCACTTGTTTTTAGTTATGTTTCTCAGAGATAGCAAATTGTTTGACTTTTTTTTTTTTTTACCCTCTCAGAGTGTTTTTGTTTGTTTTTGGTGAGGAAGATTTTCCCTGAGTTAACATCCATTGCCAGTCTTCCTCTTTTTTTTGCTTGAGGAAGCTTAGCCCTGAGCTAACATCTGTGCCAGTCTTCCTCTATTTTATATCTGGGTTTTCCTCCAGAGGATGGCTGATAAGTGGAGTAGGTCTGCACCCCAGATCTGAACCTGTAAACCCAGGCTGCAGAAACGGAGCACGCAGAACTTTAACCACTTGGCTACAGGGCCAGCCCCTCTCTCACCGTGTTTTAAGGCTATTTTAATCTATTTGTATTTACTGTATATTTGGTCATCTGTCCTCATTACCATCTTGCTTTATTTTATGCTTTCAGTACATTATATTTCCTTGCTGTTTCCTTGGTATTCTGTTTGTTGCTGTGGGCTTACTTCTGCACCTCTTTGCACTAAGAAGAAAAATCCCTTGGTCTGACATGATGTTATGTGAGATCTGATACTGGTCACCCAGACACATTGCAAGTTCTTAGATGATGGTGCTGGCTGAGGTCCTGAAGGCAGGAAAGGGATACCTTCGGAATGTGTGTCTGTTCCTGTCAAAGGGAATGGCTGCCCATTCTGGGTGGACAGGCTACGATGTATCCACCTTGCCTCCCAGCAGCTGGTTGGTCTTCTCAAGTGGTGGTGGTGTATGGGTGTCTTTGTGTTGGTCTCTTTGCTGGCAGATTGCATTCCCCCAAAAGCAAACTGAGTTCAGTGGCCTGCTGGGCATTTGGTAGGAGTGCTCTGGGCGTTAGCACCTGTGGAAAGGAAGAGAGGGAAGCGTCAGTGAGCAGAGGGAGAAGTGGAGCTGCCATGCAGTCCATACACAGGCTTCAGCCAATTCCACCGGCATCTTTGAAGCTGGGATGATCTTTCAGGTGTCCCAAGTTAAGACAAGGGGAGTGGGCCTCTATATTCCTGTGTTGGGCAGGCTGTGGCTGTGGACCTCCTCTGGAAAGAGGCATGATCTTGCGCAAGGAGTTTTCTGCAGCTGAGGCCATCCTCTAAGGGCTGCGTGCTGTGGTGTTCTGGCAACATTCCAGCACCCGGAGCGGGAGAAGGGGAGTCCTTTGTTCCTGAAGGGGCAACTGAGTGGCACATCACAGCATCCACCGTAGCCTACCATGTGCCAGTCACTGGACCAAACACCATATACAGATTATCTGTTCAACTCTCATGAAAGCCCTGTGAAGTAGGCACTGCCTGTGTTCCCATTTTACGGATGGGAAAGTGAGGCATCGAGAGATTAAAGAACTTGCCCCTAATCACAGAGCAGCAGAATTGGTACTCAGACTCACATAGTCTGACATTAATATGCTGCTTTTGTTGATTTGGAGGGTATAAACCCTGCTCTCGATTTTCCTAGCAGTCACTTTTAAGTATTATAAAAATCCTTGAACTGTCTTTCTCCAATGACTCTCTGGTGGTGCCTCCATGTCGCTGTTGCACATGGATGAGCAGCTGACAGGTGTAGAATTCTTAGGTTGCAACCTTTTCCCATTAAGCTTCTGCATGGACCTTCCGCCGCCTTCTGAGGTTTGGAGCACTGTGCCCAGCAGTCTTCGGGCCCTATTCTTTTGTCTTCCATTGTCCACATCCTCTTTGTTTCTGCTTGTATGCTTGTAGGAGTTGTCTCCATTTTGGAACCTCAAAAATGGCATCACATTACTTCAAGGTATTCACGAAAAATTTCCATCTGCTCTCCACCTGGGGGAAATCACTCATTCATTCTTTTGTTTATTCATCTCTTGAAATTTGTTGGTGTTCAGTCCATACCAGACACAGTGCTGGGTGATGGGTACACAGTGATAAGCCAGCCACAGGGATGAGGACTCAGACAAGTAAAACACAGTGCCTCGGGATAGGTGTGTGCTGGGGGACAGACCCAGCAAAGACGCCCTGAGTCTGGGGAGCGGGCCATAGGGAAAAGAAGGCTTCTTGTAGAAGGTGAGCTCTGATTTGGGATTTGGAAGATGCATTGGAGTTTTTCAGATGATGAGCTAAAGGTCTTGGACCCACTCTCAGTCTCCCCAGTTAGGCTTTTCCTTTCAGTCATGGAGGCTCGCCAAGGTTCATCACAGCTAATCAGAGCTGGTGCTCAAGTCAGAAACTTTCTGTATGCCTTTTCTCTGTTCACTCATTTAATCCTTCTTTTTCAGAGGAGAAACTGAGGCCCAGAGAGGTTACGTGGCTTGCCGAAAGTCACACAGCCAGGAAGTAGCAGAGGTGCAGTTTGGTTCCCAGAGGGGAAGGCAGAGCCAAAGGCTCAGAGGCCAACATGGCCCATGTTAGGAAACGGGGAAGAGCAGCCTATAGGTTCTTCTGCCACCAGAAAGCCCTTCCTTCCTCACCCCACCCTGCACCCCATCCACCAGGGCCCCTCTCTGCATACCCTGCATGTACTCTGCATCATCACTTCCTTGGGTGCTGTGGGCAATGTGAACAAAGTGCGGTCCCTCCTGACATGTGTTAAAACAGTGAGGAAAGCTTTATTCAAGACTATTGCGATAAGGGAGAGAGATGGGCTCAGCTGCGAATGAATACCAGGGCAAGTGGGGATTTATGGCAAAGAGTGGCAGTGGTGGGGCCAGTGGATGGAAGATTGCTGAGAGGAGACATCAACAGGAGGGGATTCTTGCTAAACTGACCCAACAGGATTCTTGCTAAAGGCAGGCCGAGGACTTAGACTTCAAAGGTGGGGCCTGAGGAACTCGATCGGATGTCAGGGGTGGCAGGGTTCTTGCTAAACGGCCTCAGCAGGATTCTTTGCTAAGACTGGGCTGGCCGAAGACAGGACAGGGGCCAAGGTCGAGGCCTAGTGGAGAAGACGGCTCAGAGGAGCCTGGCTATAGTCTGGTCAAGGAGATAGCCTTTGTCACGAGTTGATGTTATGTGACAGGTAGCTCATCAAGGTTTGTTGAATGTGCGAATGCGGGCACACCGTGCCATCTCAGCCTAAGCGAGTGGACCTGACTGTCACCACCGCCCCCTTCTCTTCGCCTCATTACCCCTGTTGCAGCCTGAGGCGGTCTCTGATCTCTGCTGGCCACCCAACGCCACCCCCAGCTTCCTGCAGGCGGGCAGTGCGCGCCCCTCCCTCCCCACGCTGGGCCCGTCACCATGACGATCCTGCACTCTGCAAATAAAACACGTGGCAAGAGTCGTTTTTTATTAGGAAATGTATCTGATTTCCTGGCCCCTGTGTGCTGGGTTGCCCCCGCGGTAGCTGCAGGCATTCCTCCATAACGTCACCCCCTCTTCTGTCCTCACCCCACCTGCCTTGGATCCTCATGGAACAGGTCAACACCTGGTTTTCAAAGGAAAGTTGTCGGATTTGTGGGGAAAGAAGGCGAGAATGGCTTAGGGGTGGGGTGGTTTCAACGGTGCGCTCTCAAAAGACAAGGAGTTGGGTTTTTGTCTATTTTGAATGAAAAGGTTTTAGGGAGAACTAGATGCTTCTCAGGATGATGCTCTGGGTCTGGAGCCAGGCTTGCTGCTTCAGAGACCCTGTCTCATTTAATCCTCCCAATAGCCTTCTGTGGCCGGTACTTGTGCCTTAGCTCCACTTTACAGATGGGAACGCTGAGGTTCAGAGAGCGTCAGTAACACCCACGTGACCTGAGCTGAGAAGCGGCAGGGCCAGGATCTGGTGCAGACCACCTGACCCCTGGCCATGGCTCTTCCACAGTATCACCCCGTCAAGGATGCCGTGCCACCTGCCGCCCTCCTCGCACCCCTCCCCAGTTCCTCAGCAGCTCGGAGCTTGAGTCTGCGCTTACTTTCTTGAGGCTAAAGGCATCTCCCTCATTGGCATTGCCTCCTGTCTCCTTCCTTCACTTGCAAAAGCCTGACTCTCACAATGATGTGGCTCAACACCCTGTAAAATATTATGGTATGTGAATTATATCTCAATAAAGCTGTTATTTTAAAACACACCTGCGAAGATTCAAAAGTACGCATTAAATCACCCCCGTCCCCGCCCCCCCCACCAAGATCCATCTGCGTCGCTTGTTATTTAACGTGACTGGGACAAGCTCTCTGCCTGGCTGATGCGCTGAGGCCGTTAGGGGAGGGAGCTCCCCCAGCATGGGCCTCCCAGCTTGTGACGAAGTAAGAGTGGCTGCCCAGCCTGGCAGGCTACCACTCGTGAGTCTAGGATGTTGTCACTCAAGTTGTGGTGCTGGGCACAGCCTAAACACGGACAAGTTTCCCCAGCCTCTCTGATCCTCCACTGTACACAGAGGGCTGAGCTAAAGTGAGCGGACAGTGGCCCTGTGAGCTTCAAGCTGCTGGGCCTCACGGCTGAGGTCGGGCCTCCTGGCCACTGGTGGTGTTTGTCCACCACTAGAATGACAGGGCCACGAAGCCAACATTTGCTGTGTTGTTCACTGATGTATCATTAGTGCCCAGCACAGAGTAGATGCTCAATGTGTGTTTGTTGAATGACTGGCTGACAGTGGTGTTAGCAGGACTTAGCCTAACAGAATTTTCCATCTGTAGGAGAGTCCTCTCCTCTTCCTTGTAGCACAGCCGTTCTGACTCTCTCTGAAGTTTGGCGTCCTGTGGTCTGGGAGCCCTAGAACCCTCCGTAGGATGTGACGCCAGACATGACCAACGCCTCCTTGGGAAGGGGCTGTCACTTCTCAGTGGAAATCTGTGCCACTGATGGATCTGGAACCACAGGGCCTGGGAAGTGTGTGGCTCTGTCTGACGCAGCTCATCTGTGAGTGTGAACTCTCAGGTGTGGCCCTTCTGTGAGTGCCAGTCCGGGCCAGTCTTGGTGGCTGTCTGGCACAGGGAACGAGTTTTGGTGTCAGACCAATCTAGGTTTGAATCTTGGCACTGCCACTTCTCAGCTGAGTGGCCTTAAGCAAGGAACTGAACCTCTCTGAGACTCAATTTCCACATCTGTAAAATTAGCGACGATAGACCGTCGTCGTAAGGGTCTTGGGTGGATTGAACGGAAGTAGATGGCTCCCTCAGCCCGCAGAGACACTCAGTAACGACTCTCAGGTTCCTAGGTTTCTTAACAGCTCTGAACACCTGTCTTTCCTGTGCTCCATTCTCCCTTCTTTACGTGTCAGGCCTCTATCAGACACACGGCACCCTTCGCCTCTTCCCAGTCTTTCGCTTCCATCCTTTTTCCGTAGAAAGAGGACATTAGTTCCCGTCCATTTTTTCCCTCGTAGCCCTGCTTTGGCCGTATGTCGTGATGAGCTGGGACACTCCCCATACCCGGGCTGGGAGATCCTTGAGGGCAAAGCTGTGTGTCCCATCTCCGTCTGCACAGGGCCTGCCAGGGTCAGGGTGCTGTTCAGTGAATGATAATTAGATGAACGAATGGTTCGCCTCTGGGCGTTTTCTCTCACTCAGCTGTAGGACTGACTCCCCAGGAAAAAGGCCAGAAGTCTTAAATCTGGTGAATGTGACTCCCTTTCCTGCAGCCATGGTTGTAGGTGTGTGCGTGCGTTGCGCACAAGCTGTCTGGGTGTGCGTGTCAGCAGATGTAGGGTGTGTGCCTGCAGAGGACGCAGCATACGACTCTCTGGCGTGGGCAGCGTGGGAAGTGGGCCAGGCAGAGAGGCAGACTTTTTAGTCTCGGGGGGCTGTTTTGTGTAAGTGCTGGTACCTTCTTCATCTGGCTTCTGAGGCATGGCTTCATCCACCAAAGTCAGGAAAATCACTTTCTGTCTGTCAAGGTGACCTATGTATGCAGTAGGAATGGAGATGCTCGTCTCCTTCTCGTGAAGCAAGTTTTGAGGCTAGCGGGGGCTGCTGTCTCTGTGGGAGCCAGGGAAGGGCCCATGCTTTGGGCTTACTCCGGCCTGGGCTCCGGACCCCTCTCTCCTGATGCCCAGCTGTGTGCCTGTGCAGACAAGTGGTTTCACGTCTCCACTCCTCAGCTGTCATCAGTAAGAGTGAGGATAACAGAGCTCCTTGAATAGTTCTTGAACGAGAAGGGTGGGATAGGCAAATATTTTCTTATGCCCAGCCCAATGCTTGGCGCACAGCAGGTACACAATAAACAGTGTTCTCTTTCTCTTTCCTCTTTTATCAAGTAAAACATATGGCTGCACATCTTTACATTGTCTTAATTACTAGTATCATCGCCACTAATAATACGACTCCAGGATTTGTTGGCCTTTATATAATTATAGGCTAAGCCAAAAAATAAATTTTTTTAAAAGATGCCAAGATTTCCTCAGGAGCTCCTCAAAAGGAAATCAGGAGAATGTAATGCGGCCCCAGTCATAATAGCAACTAGCAAATACTTAATTTGGTGCGATATGTTCCAAGTCTTTGCCTCTCAAACAATTAGCTGGATGAAAAAATAGCTGTCTGCCCTCTGAAAGGGAACATAATATGCAATTAAAATTAAGGACGTTCTATTTGAGGGGACCTGTTACATGAAATTATAGGAGGAAGCAATTTGGGAATATTATTGTTTTGCATATTTAGGAATCAGGGTAATTTGAAGGTGGCAAACACAGAAGGCCAGCTGGAAAGGGCACGGGGAGGGAGGAGGGAAAAAGGCCCCCACCTCACTGGGCTGGGCCATCACGGGGGGTGGACGCGTTAGTACCAAAATCAGGATGCCTTGCAGTCATTGTAAATGATGGGGTGAATCCCCGGGGGCTGTAGTTGTAGAGAAGAAACCTAGATTCTCGACAGAATGACCTGGGTTCACATTCTGCTCCCCCCATTAGTCACTATGTTATTTTTCCCTTCCAAGCTTTGGTCTCCTTCTCATCTAAAAACGAAGGCTAATTTTGTGTGTGCATGTGTGTGTGTGAGTGTGTGAGGAAGATTAGTCCTGAGCTAACATCGGTGCCAGTCTTCCTCCTCTTTGTCTGTGGGACGCCTCCACAGCATGGCTGATGAGTGGAGGAGGTCTGCACCCAGGATCCAAACCCACGAACCAGGGCCGCCAAAGCGGAGCGCACGGAACTTTAACCACTTGGCTGCGGGGCCGGCCCCAAAGGCTAATCCTTTTGGACCACAAGGATTTGTTGTGGGATTAAAAGTGAGATGACACCCATGATATGCTTCCTAAAGTACTTGCAAACGGTAAGTCCTTAATAGACATTAGTTGTGATTATTCACTGACATGGAGAGATGTCCACACAACAGAGAAGGTGCAAACACACAAAGCATGTTCCAAATAGGACCCGTATTGTTAGGATGCTCCTGGCTGCAAGAAAAGATAGCCCCACTGAAGGGACCTTGTACACTCAGGGCATTTATTATCCTACAGGACGGGAAGTCCTGGCTTGGTTAAGTCAACAGTTCAATGACTATGGTTCCCATTGGCTTCTCAGTGATTCTCTTGAAGTCACCCATAAATTGCCCTCATGGTTGAAAGATGGCTGTTACTGTTCGATAAATCATATCCTTGTACACTTATGTTTGAGAACAGGAAAAAGAGTCTGCTTCTTCCTACAGCTCTCTTTTGCAAATCTAGAGAAGGTTTACCTGCCTTCGCCTCACCCCCTCATGTCTTACTGCCCAGAATTGGCCATGGGCCTATTCTTCCAGTCTCAAACCAACCATTGGCAAGAAGGATGGAACGACTGTGGCTGGCTGTACCCTAGCCAAGACTCACTTTTGGGGAGGTCCTTCCTCTGAAGCCCTCTGATGGTCACTTGATCCTGAAAACAAACAAAGACGTTCTGTCAGCCCAGAAGCTGGAGAGTAGTTTGAGATTGGAGAGGCCACGGTCTCTGCCCTAATAGAGAGTGTAATCCTGTTGTTTAAGGCAATGCATAGAAATTCCCTGGAAAGAACTGCACCAATGTGATGATAGCTACAGCAATGTGATTGTTGCTATCGGATTGGAGTATAACTTGTATTTACTTTCTTTTTGGTATTTTTTAGTATTGTCTGATTTTTTCAAAATGTGTATTAATTTTACAACCAGCTTCTTTCACTTTTTGAAAAAAATAAAATGATCTGTCTGTGCAGAATCTCCTCCTGAGTGTGTATAATGTGCTTGAGGACTGTTCCAGGCCGGGCCCTATCTGTGGCGTTGGTGGTGGAGCGCTGGGGACCAGAATCAAACAACGCCAGTGTTTACCAAGTTCCAGGCCCTTTTGAGTGAGTGATTTCATTGAATCCTCAACACGATCCTCTACGAATCAGATTGTTATCCCCGTTTTGTAGATGAGGAAACTGAGTTAAAGGGAGTTAAGTTATTGGCCCAATACTCTGGCTTCAAGGTCTACTATATATGAAGATTATTCATTGAATATTTACTGACCACCTACTAGTTGCTTGTCACTGTGCTCAGCTTTGAGGATAGGTTAGAATAATAAATGGAACAGACTAAATCTGCATCCCCATGGATTTTATAATCTCTGCCAGAGATAGAAACAAGGAATTTCAGTACACTGTGCCCAGTTCCATTCTGGGGTGTAAAGGAGGCTTGCAGACTCCCTGATCCAGCCTCACCTGCTTGCTGCTCCCTCCTGACCTCTCACTGTCGTTGGTTCCTTCTGCTCTTTGACCTTCACTCCCCTTTCTTTTCCCTCCCTCCCTCCCTCCTTTTTAACAGCTCAGCCTCCTTCTCCTGCTCTCCTTTCACTGCTCCTCCCAATTACTGTGGGATGGATGGTGATTGTGTGGAAGAGGAGATGAGCACGGTTTGGGGCTCCAATATTTGGGAGTCTGGCCAGCTGTCCTATAGCTTTTTGGGCCTTAGTTCCTCTCTTGTGAAATGAGAAGATGAATCCCTGCTCTGATTTTCAGACAGGATTGCCAGGAAAATCAAATGCCCTAATGCATATAAAAGCAATTGATCAAATGGCAAGAGATATGCAAATGTGAAATTAGAAATAGAACCACTATACGATCCAGCCATCCCGCTTCTGGGTGTTTATCCAAAAGAATTGAAATCAGGATCTTAACGAGCTGTCTCCCCTGCTCCTTGCAGCACTAGTCACAATAGCCATGACATGGAAACAACCTAAATGTCCATCAGCTGAGGGATGGATAAAGAAAAGGTGGTCTGTACATACCGTGGAATATTATTAAACCTTAAAAAAGAAGGAAATCCTGTCATACACAACAGCATGGATGAAGCTTGAAGACTTTATGCTAATGAAATAAGCCCGTCACAGAAGGACAAATGCTGCATGATTCCACTTATGAGAGGCATCTAGAATAGTCAAAGTCATAGGATCAGAGAGTGGAATGGTGGTTGCCAGGCCTGGGGGGAGGGGGAGAGGGATCGTTGCTAATCAACGGGTGTACATTTTCAGTTAAACAAGATGAATGAGTTCTAGAGATCTGCTTACGACATTGTACCTACAGTCAACGGCACTGTATTGTACACTGAAAATTTTGTTTTGGGTACATCTCGTGTTAAATTGTTCTTACTACATTAAAAAAAATTAAAAATAAATAATTCAGTAAACTTACCTAGTGGGCAAAAGAAACAAAAAGCAAACAATAACAACAAAAACCCAAAGACGTTGGGACCAACCTCTTTGGAGTCTAGATAGTCACGTCAACAAAAGCAACCTTTTTTCTAGATCAAGTGACTTGAGGCTGCATGAGACCTTCCCTCTGTCACTCTTAGTTCTCAGCATTTAGGCCTCATGGCCTGAAATTCTGCCATTCCTCTCTCCCTGCCAAAAAACGCCCCCAGTTAATGAGACCATGCTCCGTGCGTCCCGGCCTGGCTGGATTATTGGGAGAACGATGCGAGGCATGTATGGAAGCACACAGTTAAATGCACAATTGTGAATTACCAGCATCGTATTTGGAAAAGGGTAATTATATTCAATATAAAGTAAAATGCCGCCGATTCTAAGATAGACCCTCAATTTAGCTACAACTTTTCAAGAAGAGAAATCAGAAACGTTAAATGTACACATCAATTTAAGACATTCAGATTTCAGAAATATCATAATGCGAGGAGAAAGCAGTGTAGCTCTTAGAATTGAAGAATTAGGATAATGACCGTGGGAATGGGAATTTGGACGGATGAAGTTAAGCAGAGAGAAAATAAATCTGGCATGCTGGGCAAGTCCAATTAGATTGAAACATTGATTGACACGGATGTTCCATGGGGGTCTCACGTGAAATGGGCCCTGGGCTCTGTGCCAAGTCACAGGCCTGCCCTCAGGGGGCTCACAGTCTCTACATGAGACTGAGTCCTAGCCTGGAAAACCACTCCAGTGTGGCAAGCGCTAGGAGGAGGTATGCAGAGAGTGCCAGGTGAGTACAGGGAGCACTTACCTGGCCTGGGGGTGGGAGGGGTCAGGGAGAATTCCAAAGGGCCAAGGAGAGGGAGGCAATGCCCCAGCCCACGAGAGGGCACAGGATACCCACCGTGGGAGCTTGGGCCTCACCTTGAGAGAAGTGGGAGCCAGCTAAGACTCTAGTGCTGCAGAGAACACACCAGGAGGGAACCCATCACCCTAGCAGCCAGTGTGCAAAGAATAGGTTTATTTTATTTATTTTTTTTATTTTTTGAGGAAGACTAGCCCTGAGCTAACATCTGCTGCCAATCCTCCTCTTTTTGCTGAGGAAGACTGGCTCTGATCTAATATCTGTGCCCATCTTTCTCTACTTTATATGTGGGACTCCTACCACAGCATGGCTTGACAGGCAGTGGCCGGGATCTGAACCAGTGAACCCCAGGCCTCTGAAGTGGAACGTGCAAACTTAACCGCTGCGCCACTGGGCCAGCCCCCAAAGAATAGGTTTAAAGCAGCTATTCTCAGAGTGTGGCCTGGGGACCCGACGATCCCTGAGACCCTTTTAGAGAGTCCAAGGGGACAAAACTATTTTCATAAAAATCCTGAGAACTGATTTGCCTTTTCCTGTCCCATTCTCTCGTGAGCATCCGGTGGAGTTTCTCGGCGGCTTTGTGACGTGTGTGATCAACACAGATTGAACGCAAACGCAGAGATGAGAGCCCAGCTGTCTTCTATTAAGATAAACATTAAAGAAATTTAGCAAAAAGGCAAACTAGTAGTGTTCTTCTCAGTAGTGATTGTTTTGCAAAATATAGCTATTTTTCATAAAAGATCTTTGTGCTAACATGGAATGCGTTTATTATTTTTAAATGAATTAAATATATGTTACAATATCTCAGTTTTAATTTCAAATGTAGTAAATATTGATAGATACACATGAACAAAGGCTCTTTGGAATCCTTTAGAATATTTAAGAAGGTCAAACTTTGAGAACCGCTAGATTGAAGGTTAGCGTTCTGGGAGGGGCCGGGGGCAGGAAGTGCCAGCAGGGGGCAGTATTGGGGTAAGGCCCCTGTGGCCCCAGGGTAGGAGAAATGGGGCAAGAGGGAGTGGAGGGAAGTGAGATAACTGGCAGCCCAAGACAGGCCTTCCTTCAACCGGGTTTCTCCACTCTGTTCTAGATGTTGACAGGTGCCAACTCCAAAGCCCCCCCACCGGACCTGACATTCAAGTTCTGTACCTCACTTACCTTTGCAACATCCCTATGAGAAAGGTGCTGGTAGGTTTTGGATTTTACAAATGAGGAAACTGAGGCTCAGAGAGGGAAAGAGTCTTCCCCAAGGACACCGAGCAAGGCAGGGCAGAGCCAGGCTTCAACCTCAGGTCTGTCTGACTCCGGGGCTGTGCGGTTCTCTCACGCAGAGGGTCACGTTCATTGTCGGGAGGATGTTTGAGGCCCCAGTCTGTGAGAGTTGCTAAGGGCTGTGGGCCCCCTGCCCCGGGGCCGCCCCTGCTGGTCTCTGATGGCATCTGGGAGAATCTGCTGACTGTGTTGGTGGCACACTGTGGACACTGGATCTGGCAAAATAGCTCTCAGCAGAGGAGGTCCCTGCAGCTTGCAGGAGCTTCTGGGAGGAAATGTGCAGGCAGTGATGAGCTCATCCTTGGGCGGAAGCAGCCCAGAGACCTGGGGAGGGGAGGACTCATCTTCAGGGCAGGTCGTCTTCTTCCAGGATTCAGCAGAGCTCACTGGGTGCCTGTTATGTGTCAGGCACTAAGCTTGATCCAGTGGGGCAGCACCGAAGAGGAGAGGGACAGGAAGGAGTCTTCGTTCACCTCTTACGATGCTGTCAGCAGGCAAAGGCCGAGACTGCACTGAGTCCTGGGGGCTTGTTCTGCCACTTGTTAGCTGTGTTACCTTGGGCGTGTGATTGACCCCTCTGTGCCTCAGTGTCCTGAGAGTAAAATGGAGATGGTATACAAGTGCTCACCTTGTAGGGTTGGCGTGAGTACATGTGAAGGACTTAGGCCTTGGCCTGGCAGATAGAAAGCATGTGACAAATGTCACCCCTAACATGTTATTATGCTACTCTTAACATGCTAAGATGAGTGTGTCCTATAGGTGTGTGGTAGCCACATAAGGCACATCTTGTCACGTCATTTTCACCATAGGCCTGCATGTTGGGTGTCTTGTTGCCCCACGATTTTGATAAATAAACGGAGGCTCAGGGAGGGGAAGCAACTTGCCCCAGGTGTCATCTCCAGGACCATCTCTCTCTTGTCTGTTGAGACTGTAGGCAGCTGACCTTTCAGTGCCCACTTCCCATGCTGGAGGCCCTGGGTGTCGGCAGGACTTTGAACTCACATTCTTCTCCTTGCGTCAAGAGGAGCCTCTCTGGTGGAAGGGGCCTGTGTTGGGGTGGGGGGACCACAAGGCGGTGCACGTTTGCTCAGCCCGTGTTTGGGAATGAGAAAGGAGAGCCTGGGGTCCTTCCTCCACCTGAAAGAGCATCAGGACCCCATCCAGACACTGTGGCCATGGCAACTATGGGAGACTCTGCGTCTTTGCTCAATTTCCTGTGCTGTCTTTTATTTTCTCTTTCCTCTCCCCGCTCCTTAATAACCACAGTGAATGTACCCGGGGTGCTTCCTTCCCAGGAGCGAGGCTCTGTGGTCCGCGTATTTCTGCCTCTCGTATTCTCAAGGAGCAAGGAGGTCATGCCGCGGGGAGGGACCTGTGTTCCCCTGAGCCCACCCTGCCAGGCTCTGTTCTCTCTTTTTATGTCTTCACTCGCTCCGATCCCAGAGCAGCCTTGGCAGAGTGGGTACTATTAGCGTGTCCATTGTACAGATGAGGAGCTCGAGGCTTGGAGAGCGCCCAAGGGTATCGAGTGAGTGTCAGAGGTGGGGTAGTATCAGAGGCAGTCGGATTCCAGAGCCCACTGTTAAGACACAGTCTTCAACAACAAAGTTCTACAGACCTTACTCTGTGGGTAAGCAAGAAAGGGAACTCTGCATTTGGGACGGAACCTCTAAGAAATGGAGATGGAATGGGGATGCTGTCAGCCAGACAAGCCACTCAAGGGCTTGGGATGTGCCCACAGTTGAAGCTGGGAGGTAGGATGAAGTGAGGAGACGGCACTGGGGGCCAATGGGGCTGGGGTGGGAGCCAGCAGTGGGGGCAGACCTGGGACCAAATGCTCCAGGAAGACTGGCACCTCTTTGCTCCTGGGCTTGACCTTGGCTCTGCCGCTCCCGTGTGCAGAACAACATCTTAAATGGCAGCCAGCCCCCTGGGGTAGCTCTGAGACTGGATCACAGGCCACAGCTGGAGGGGGTGCTCACCAAACGGCAGGGCAGAATGTGCTTGCCGTGTGCAGAGGGGAGACTGCAGACACACGCGGCCGTCTCTGCTGCTATTTACTCTGGAATTACTGACTGTTTGCATCGGAGCCATTGCCTGGGAGGATCCAGCCTGTGCTTCTGCAGTCTTTAAGGAATAGGGCTTTATTCTTTCAGTGGGGGGTGGTGTTGGTTTTTACCTCGTTATTCTGGCTTGGCACAAAGAGAAGCGCTGCCATCTTTGCCTCTGGAAAATACTTCCTGCTTTAAACTGGACATGTTCTCAGAGAGGGTCTAGTCTTTAACAGAGTCTTCCGTGGGGACCAGGGTGGTGAAGGTAGCCATAAATACACTTATTTCCCCATCAGCCATTGCCATCTCACCCATCAGGACTCGGCTCAGGCGTTTCCTCCTCCAGGAAGTCTCCTCTGATTGCCCACGGTAGTTCAGTGCTCCCCTCCTGCATTTCATTGCACCTGCGTGCCTGAATTCTCACCCTCGCCATGGCTTATTGAAGCCTTTGGCTTACATGTCTGCTTCCTGCACTGGGCTGCAGGCACCTCAGACCGCGGACTCAGTGCTCAGTAAATATTTGTGGCCTAAATTGGACAGTCCTAGGAGGGAGCTTATTAGTCCCATTTAGAGTGATGATAAAGTTTCCGAGAGAGTGTCACTAACCCAAATTATTAAGTGCCTGCTTAGGGATTCAGTATCATTTCCAATAGATCATACTGCACTTCCACCCAGCAGCTGCAGCCTCCAGAGGAGCAGAGGCCCGGGAAATGACGAGCCCACTGAAGCCACCCTTTAGCATGGGTGCTTTAGATGCCTACTGAGCACCCTTCACGCCGAGGGAGATAAGAAACTTCACCCCCTGCCCCGTCTGCGCGAATCTTTCTGCAGCTGAAGTCAGTGCCAGGCAGCTGGAGTGACCAGAAGGGCCTCTGCAAAATGAGGGGCCTCACTGAGGATTTGCATATGGGAAGGGCAGAGAAATCTACAGCACTGGTTTAAGGGCCTGGACTCCAGAATTCAGTTCCGCGCTTAGCAAATTGCTGGCTCCGTCATCTTGAAGAGTTTACCTTCCTTCTCTGTGCCTCAGTTTCCTGATCTGTAAAAGGGAGATGGTGACCCTGGCCTTGTTGGGCAGTGGGGAGGAGATTGTGGGCCCGGGCGTGGAAAGCTCTTTGCACAGCGCCTGGTACATTGTTAAGTGTTCCAGAAATGCTGACACTTGTTATTAACACCGTTATCGTTTCCAGCAGGACCAGTAAGAAGCCATTCCCAGCAGTGGGCCTTACTGCTCGGCCTCTGCTCTGGCTTGGAGTGGGTCGTTCCCACCTTGCCAACTGTGTAACTGGATCCCTCATGGCTCTGCAGTGGAATTCGCCCCAGCACCCTTGCTCTCCTCCTTTGACTGATCGGGCCATCTGAGGCCAGAGAGAAAGCACAGGGCTCTAATAGCACAGAGAGCCTGCCCGAGGGAGCAGGCCAGCCGCTTGCAGACAACTGCCACACCCAGCCACTGGCCCGCCAGGAGCTCTGGGGACCTGCTGCCCCAGGTGGGCAACAGGAGAGCGTCGCAGAACAGCCTTCAGGGTGCCTGCTCCTTGGGGTCAGGTTTCTGCAAGAAGATTCATTCATTTTTTCACTCATTCATTCATTCAGCAAACAGGCATTAAGGGCCTGCTATTGTTCAAACGTTGTGCTGGACACCGAGGGACACAAACATGAATCCATCCATGCAGCCATCCATCCATCCATCCATCCATTCATGCATCCATCCATGCACACATGCACTGGGTATTTATTAAGCGCTTACTGTGTGTGGTTCATTGTCCCTGCCCCCCTGCAGCTTGGTACCCTGAGGGGCAAAGCCGTCGGAGACCATGCGTAGGTGGAAAGGGTGCCCAGGAGGAGTGCTGAGAGAGTCTTGATGACAGAGTCAGCTTCTGCAGAGCCTTGGCAGACAAGCGAGATCTAAGAAGCGAAAGTGGGGGGGTAAGAGCCTTGCTGGCAGAGGGAGCAGAGCAGCAGAAGAGGGCCTGGAGTCGGGAAAGTGCAGCTGAGGAGCCAGGCTGGGCTGGGGGAGGTGATCATCATGGTCATTACAACAGCAGACGTTTACTGAGAGCCTGGTCATACCTCTTGCCTTCCTAAGACTTGCACATGCCGTCTTAAGGAGCTTTGAGTGCTGCGTGTGTGGCATATGCTTGTAAGATCTCGTTTCTGGGGTCAGAATGTCTGTCTTAAAGTCCTGGCTCCACCTCCTTTTGCTGAGTGATCATGGACAAGTTACTGAACCTTGATGAGCTAAAGTTTCCTCCTCTTTAAAAACAGGTAATACGATCATTTATCTATGTCAGTATGGACGCATGGATATTTATTTTATACTTTGGGTTATAATCTAATGCTACATTATTAATTTTGTTATTCAAATTGTTCCAGCTTTGGCCACTGAGAGCTCTTTCAGTTGGCTCCAGTGTCCCTTTGACCTACTGCCATTGATGTGTTTGTGTGTGTGTGTGCACGTGCAGGTGTCTATGTGAGCACTTCCTCACTAGGACTGTGTGATGCTCCAGGCTCGTCTTGTATAGTCCCTACCCCAGTCCTAGAATCGGCTATTTATCTACGGGTCGCTGGTTCCTTTTATTACAATGGTGTTAGAAATCAAGATCTGCATGGTGGGTGTGCTCATTGCTGTTGGGGTATCATTTCCTCTGTGCAGAAGAATTCCAAATAATTTATGTAGTGAATCCCCTTCAAGAAGGTGGAAGATAACCCCCTCCCCCCCCTTAAGTGTGGGCTGTACCTAGTGGCTTCCTTCAGTTAGGACAGTACTTAAGGAGAGAAAAAGAGGAGGAGCTTTTTGGTGGAGAAGCCTGACAAACACGACCTCAGCCGGGGAATCAGGATCCACATTGACGGTTGATGTCATGTTGATACCACGTGCCCTTGATACGACGCCATGAGAGTGGTGCTTTACCTCCCAAAAACCCAAAGAAACCCAGAACACCATACGAACCCAAACTGAGAGACACTCAGCAAAATTCCTGACCAATCCCCCTGAAAACCGCCATGGTCAGCAAAAGCAAGCAAAGTCTGAGAAACTGTCACGGGCTGGAGAAGACTAAACAGACGTGATGTGTTCTGAATGCGATCCTGGAGGAGAAGAAAGGACAGTAATGGAAAAAATGGTGAAAACTGAACACTGAATATAGTATGATTTTCGTTAATCATAATGCATCAGTGTTAATTCATTAGTTGTGATAATTGTACCCTCGTAGTGTAAGATGTCGCAATCGGGGACACTGTTTGTAGGTGTAGAGAACTCTGTGTTATCTATTTTCTGTAAATCTAAAACTATTCTGAACTAAAAAGTTTGTTGTAAAATGTAGGTAATACTGTTGTCACCAAATAAGGTTCTTGTGAAAAAGAAATGGGATGTTATATACCAAACTCAGCGTGTGTACAGAGTAAGTCCTCAGTTCATGTTGATTCTTACTGTCATTGTTGTCACTTAGTTCTCACAAATCCCCTATGAAGGGGAGCTGTTGCCTCATGTTATCCCTTTGAAGGAGGTGGTGTTACCTTTTGTTTTAGGTAGAGAAGTATATTCCTTATGCCAACTCAAGGTTCCTGTGGCTGAATGTTAAAATAATGAGCCTGTGAATCATTTCTGAATGTGCACCTACTGTGCACCCAGCAGAATGCTCTCTTTCTCTGGGGGCTGCACATTCTGATTCTCAAATATGTCTGGGAGAGGCAGAGCTCCTGGGAGCTATGTCGTTCCAATGGAGCACGGTGACTTATGAGTATATTTCATTCTGACAAGTGATCTGGGAAAAGATATTAGCGGAAGGTACAAGATGACCCCACAGCACGAGGTCTACCAGAAAGACTTGTGAAACTCAGACATTGCTCCTGCCTCCAGCTGGTCCAGCCATGCTTCTCATTGGTTTGATTTTATCTTTGAGTTTTGGCTGGCAGGCACTAGAGGTTTAAGAAAAACGTGTGGGGAAAATTGTTTTTTCCTTGAAAACAAAGGTCTGTCCAGTAGCTTAACTTGCCATGCTGCGTAGGACTTGACCACCCTTATTCTTCTATTCTAGACTCTGAGACCTTGACCGTAGGGGCTGAATCTGATTTTTTCCAAGTCTTGCTAACAGGCTTAATGAATGTTGGGCAAAGGAGGGACTGAAGAAATGTGCGAATGAGTTAATTTATTAGTGGCGTACCTTAGTCCAGCTCTTTATACCTTAGCGTGTTGCTGGAGCTTAATTTAAGAACTTCCCTTGGGTGAAGCAAGGGTCTCATAATCTTGCTGAAGAAGAAAACAAAATTACTAATATGAAATAATCATGGTCAATATGCAGGAGGAAACAGTTGTGTTCAGCTGCCTCTGAACCAGCATTGGGAGTTGATTGGGAGGAGAAGGCTGAAGGCTTTGTGTGAAGGGTCCTCAGGCTCAGAGTTCTCTCTTCATGTACCTATGTTTAGTTTTTATGTTTGTGCCGTTGATGTAATACCTCCTTCTTTTATCCTGCAACGTGCTTCCCTTGGCTAATTCCTACTCGTCCTTTCAGACATGCATCTCAGAAAGAAAAAGAAGGAAAACTTCCCAATTCTTTTTTTTTTTTTTTGAGGAAGATTAGCTCTGAGCTAATATCTGCCAATCCTCCTCTTCTTTCTGTGGAAGACTGTCTCTGAGCTAACATCCATGCCCATCTTCCTCTACTTTATATGTGGGACGCCTACCACAGCATGGCTTGCCACGCGGTGCCCTGTCCACACCTGGGATCTGAACCAGCGAACCCCAGGCCGCCGAAGCGGAACGTGCGCACTTAAGCGCTGTGCCACTGGGCCGGCCCTCCCAATGCTTTTTATAAAGCAATCATAACAATGATGCCAAAACTCCAAGAAGACTGCACAGAAATAGAGAGCTACAGTCCGGTCTCACTTGTGAATATCCAGACAAGCATCCTCAAGAAAATATTAGCAGCATTCAGCAGTATGTTAAAAGTATATCCCATGATCAAATGAGATTTGTTCTGGAATGTAACACTAGGAAATCTATAACATTTTTCATCTTAGTAAATTGATCTAAGGAGAACAAGCACATGCTCATCTGGAGAGATGCTGAAAAGGCATTTGGCAAAATTCAACATGGATTTCTTGAAAATTTTCTTGGTAGAATTAGAATTGATGTATACTTTTTTACCTGGTAAAATAGACTTATCTTAATTCAAAAGCCAGTGTGATATTGACTGAGAAAACACTGGAAGCGTTCAGAATAAAGAAATGTGAAAGCAAGAGCATCCACTGTTAGCACTGCTATTTAACAGTGTACTAGAGATACTAGCCAATGTGATTGTACAAGAGAAAGGAATTAGAAGTCTAAAAATTAGAGAGGAGAAGGTAAAATTATTGCTGTTTTCAGATAACATGACTAATGCCTGGAAATCTTGAAAGAATCACGTCACATGTACTGAGATTCTATAAGGTGGTGAGGGGAAAAATTAGCCCACAGAAATCAGTATACGAATTATGAGACCACAAACCTATTTATCATAGAAACAAAAAAGACAAAATACCTAAAGATAACAAGAAATCTGCAAGGGTTATATGAAAAGAACTTTATAAACTACTCTCCAGGTAGTCAAGAAAAGCCCAAAACAAATGGGAGGGTGTGGCACTCTCTTGAGTTAAGAAGCCTTTACCTAAAGATGTCAATTCTGCCTATATTCATCTATGAGATTAACTTAATCCCAATATAAACCTGCTGGTACTTGTTTAACTAGACAGGTGGATTCATACTTAGAATGCTTATTTTCTTCCAGATTCTGTTTACATTCTTTAACACCCTTCCTCTATTTAATCCAATGAGAAACCATGAGGTATGCACCGTTATTATCATCATGTCTCTGTTACAGCTGAGGAAACTGAGGCACATAGAGGTTGAGCAACTTGCTCAAGGTCACACAGAGCTGTGAAATGGCAGAAAACCCAGAGAAAACTCTGAAAACCCAGGGATTTCGCCCCCAGCCCTCTCCCCTGCTTCTTCTGTTATTTCGCAATGCACCCAACTCATTGTCTTTTTTTAAGGGTACAATGTAGGGAAAATGCCTGCCTCGTAGGATTATTATAAGAATTAAGTGACTTCACACATGTAACGCATCTAGCAGGCGCCTAGTGCAGAGCAGCTGTCGGATAAATGTTAGTCCGTTTTCACCTAGGAAGGAGCCGAACAGAAAGTTCGCATTCACTCGCTGATGTGTTCATCGTGATTTATTATATTCTTACTGTGTGTGGTCTTTATGCTTGGCTCTGAATATACAAAGGAATAAATACTAAATGAACAAGTCCAGGAAAGAAACAAACAAAAAGCAAAGAATAAAACAAAATCAGTAGGACTGCTGAATAGCCTTTATCACCTTCCCATTGGTATTCTGTGTCACCACATTGATATTGACCTTGTCACCATGCTGATAATTGTCTATCACCGGATGAAAATGGAGAATAGGAGGGGCCAACCCCATGGCCTAGTGCTTCAGTTCAGCAGGCTCTGCTTCAGCGGCCTGGGTTTGATTCCCGGGTGTGGACCTACACCGCTCATCCGCCATGCTGTGGTGGCGACCCACATACAACATAGAGGAAGACTGGCACAGATGTTAGCTCAGGGCCAGTCTTCCTCAAGCGGAAAAAAAAAGGGGGGCAGAATAGGAGGCAGCCACTTCCTAGCTCTGTGATTTTGACCAGGTTCCCACTCCAAGCCTTAGTTTCTTTGTTTATAAAGTAAGAAGAATAATAATAGCACCCACTACACAGTAGAATAATCTATACTAAAAAAGTGCCTAGGCAATTTATCACGCTTCGCTATTATGTGATTATTATTTGTAGTAGTTGTTGCCATTGTAGTATGCTCATGGGCTCATGCTGACCCTAGCATGCCACGCATCCATCTCTTCACCCACCCACCCACCCATTTACTGAATCCATTTATAAAATGTGCAGGGAGTACCTACTATCTACCAGGCCTGTGCTGGGTCCTGGACACATGAGGATAAGTCAAACACACCTGGGTCTTCCCTTCTGGAATTTACAGTCAAGCAGCAATGACATTCCCTTCGGCCTGGGCTCTCAGCACTTTATTGCCTGAGCCCTCCCAGGGTAATGAACAAGCCTGGCTCCCTCCCCCCGCCCAAGATGATAGAGAACATTTTCATAGTGAAAAGGCAGATCCAATGGAAAAGCCTTAGGGAAGGCATCGTAGGTACATAATACATAATGTGAAATCATCAGGCCAGAACCAGAAGCTCTCTGCTGTATAGGTGTGTTGCCAACACTTAGAGATCTACATTAGGGTATTTCTTTCTTTTCCTCCTAAGGTAATTTCCTCCTTAAATGTTTTCAAATTGTATCTGCTCGAGTATTGCCTTTCACGATGTTAACCACATTCTGTGTCATAATCTGTATTCTACCTGCCCTCAAATGCTTTAATTCAATTTTTGCATTATGTCTGATGTGATGAATTAGAGCCAGTGAATCATTGACTAAGTGTCAGGCAAGACGGATTGAGGAGTTGAAACTAATGGCATTTGGGGACAATATTTTTCCGCAAATATCAGAGTCACAAATGAAGAGGTAGATTGTGTTGCAGCCAAGAGCGGTGCACAGACTTCAGTGATGCATGTGGACTTTTTAAAGAGAATTGCATCAGAGTTTAGAGTCTTTGAGAGATTCCAGTTTTAAATAGAGGGTCAAGCAGGGGTAAAGTAGAACAGCCCAGCATGCCATTCACCAGTCCCTGGCACAAAGTTAGCACTCAGAAAGTGCAGAAGGGTGGAAGAAAGGAGGACAGGCAAGAGAAGCTGGAGCCAGCGAGATGTGGAGGTTGAAATGGGTCAGGCATGGAATTTAGTTTGGAAAGAACAAGAGTGAATGACATAAGCACGCTGGAGCCATTCGCCACGGGGCTGCTGTGAGGCCCCGGGCTAAGTCTGTAGGCTAAAAGAAGCTATCCAGGACAGATGGTATCAGAGTGCAACAGAGTCACAAGGGCACCCTGGGTCAGCACGTTTGAGATGTGGACTTCAGAAACGCAGAGGCTGCCTGCATTAATGAACTCTCCTTGACGTGTTGCCTTGAAGGTGATCTTGAGTCTTTTTTTATGTGAATATAGATTTGCATCAGAACCACATCCTATACTCCATGCAGACACACACACACACACACACACACACACACACACACACACACACACACACACACACACACCATGGCCTGGTAGCATTTTCCAAAGTGTGTCCCAAAGAATATTAATCAGTTATGGAAATAAGGGTTCAGTGGCAAAATAATTCGGGAAAGAAACAGCCATCATTTGGAGAGTCATCCTACTCATTAGCCTATTAAAGGCTCTGAGAAGTCCAGCAAGTTCTTTCATCTAGCCTTTCCCAAACCCACTTACTACATGGAATTGTGTTTGGGGTTTTATCTACTAATATCCTTCAAGAGATTGCATCAGAGATGCTCAACACATCTTGTTAGTTCTCCTGCAAGTGGCCAGGTTTTGCTGAATGGCAGGCTTGCTTCTGAATCTGGATTCTCTCTGCTGGGCACTGTTTCTGCTGACTTTTCATAGTACTTATCAAGAGTCTGTAGATGCCAGGCGTTCCCCGTGACGTTGCCTTGGTTCATGTCGTTGCAGCTTCCCCTTCGCTATTCAGATCTTTGCCTGATGGAATCCTTACCTTTCGCCTCCCTTTTCTCTAGCCTCTAAAACCCTGGGCTGCACTGTGTCCCCGCCATGCTTAGACACTCCTTGTTACAAGTCTCGTCCCCTGGTCATAGCCCCCAGCCTCCTCTTGTCCTTTCCCAACTCAGTACCTCTGCTCTCTTGCCGGCTGTGGCTCTGAGGACCACGCGCTCTTCCAGCGTGCTGGTCCTTGCACTTGCTTCGTGTCTTCTTTGTCACGATCTCCCCTCTTCATCTGGCTGATTCCACATCCCTTCATCGCCCAGCTCGAATGTTCTGCTTTCTGGCATCCGGGCACCTTGGTGTCTGTTCCCTCCAGCAGTGGCTTCTGAGGCTTTACTCACAGGTCAGCACGTGGTACAGACCCTGGGGGAGCATTTGCCCCAGCGGCTCATCCTTTCTTGTTTGTTTGTTTGTTTGTTTGTTTAAGTTTCGATTACCACCCCCAACTGACCAGACTTCTCAAGGGCATGACCTTTGCATATTCGTTTCTGTTTCCCCAGGAACTGCTATGTGCTCAGTAGAGGTTTACTGATGACTTGGCAAAGTGGAATGTTGGCATGTCCTTAAAGCACGATTTGAATTTGGATAAGTGGTAGGGATTAAAGAGTTTCCACGAGCAAAAATGTGACATTCTTAGAAAATAGATCCTGTGCTTGGAATCTTCTGGTAGACCTGAATAAAGACATAGAAAGATCTTATTGTATGGTTTGCAAGTACATTTTGAAGGTTTTTAAAATTATATTTATTATTACAGTGCAAAATGAATAGTGGTCTCTTATGAAATATTGGAAAATATGTAACAGAAAAAAGATTGATAAAGAAAATCACCCAAACCATGCTCAAAAGATAAAACACTGTTAACATTTTAGAGGATCTCTGGCAGGTTTTTCCTTTGTTCAGGTTTTCTTCATATAATTCAAAATCCTGCTTATTGCATTTACATAAAACAAGGATTTTATAATGTTATTATTTAACACTTCCTAACATAATTTTGTTAATGTAATTTTAATGGCTGCATAATATTCCTTCTCCTGGATTTAATATAGGGAGGTTCCTATTTTCCACTGTTACGTTATTATAAATATTTCCGAAGGAGTTTCCTGGGCCTGTATCTCTGACTTAGCTTAGTATATAAATGGACAGTTTAGAAGTCTAAATGTACTTCGCCTGAATTAGCTTACAAACTTTAATTACCCGCGTGCTCTTCCTTATTCAATAACTAAGAATCCTGTTTTCGTGCCCTCTTGACTTTTCTAATTTTATAGGTGAAAAAGGAAGTTTATTCACTTTTACTCCTTTGGTTACTATTAACGTTGACTATTTTAGATACATTGTTGTCTGTTCAGGTCTCTTTCCTTATCTGTATGTTAGAGAGATTTCCCACAAACAGAAATTTCACAGTCTGATAAGCAGAGTGGGTATTCTAAGACAGGATTAAAACAACAGTGATCAGCGAGCCAGCAAATAACCCAAGAGATTCAGAGGATAACAAATATTCTCTTGATTTAAAATGACCAGTACATAAAAAAGCATAGTAAAAGACCTCTGCTTTGGAGCTACCCGATGTGGACATGCAGGGCAAGTTTTGCTAAGGGAGTCTCGGGGTAAGGGGTTCGGGAGGTCTGTCCAGCACAAAGGTGAGGCCAGGAGTTTGCTTTGAGTGGGGTGTGCTCCAGTGTAATTCCATTTATAACCAAACTACTCGGCTTCAGAGAGGCCACTGGAGAGTGGTCAGCGGTGTGGACTTTCGAGTCCAGCATCCCAGCCTATTAGCTGTGTGTCATAGAGCAGGAGCTTCATTGCTCTGTGCCTCAGCTTCCTTATCTGCAAAGTGGGCCAACAGGCTGGTGCTGAGGATTAAAGGAGTTATGTCAAAAGGGCCCAGAACGCGGTAGGCAATCTCTCGACATTCACTTACACTAGTTGTTTCCTGACTTAGGCTTAGAACCAACTTGTTCTCCTACTTCTTAAGCAACCTGTTGGTTAAGAGTCTCCCACCAATGACCCCAAATTCCTTTGATGGTCCTGGAGTAACAGGAATCCCTTCCATTTTTGGAGGGCTTTACGCTTGCGAAATACTTTCATGTCTGTTGTCTTAGTCTTCACACTAGCTTGTAAGGCAGGTGCCATGGTCATCGCCTTTAATTCTTATTCTTGCGTTTTCTAGCCAGGTGACCTTGGGAATGGCTCCCTCTCTCTGGAGCCTCAGTTCCTGCCCTTTAACCTGGGCTAGTGCCTTCACGACTAGGACTCAACACTCCTCTTCTGTGTCACGTTCTCCAAACCCCAAAATAGGTTAGGTCCTTTCCTACATGATCTTTTGCATCCTCTTGACACCACTATCATGTTTTTTCTCCTATTTTCTTCTAACACAAGGGTCACTATGTATTTGATGAAAGAATTCATACTAAATAAGGATGCCTCTCTGAAGATCGAATGGGCTGGTGTGTGTAAAGGCTTTGGAAGTGTTCAGTAATTATTTGTCGGGTGGATGGGTGTGAGTTCTTTCACTCTGCCCTTGGGCTTATAGGACTGGAAAAGACTTTACCATTCCGTCATCAGATTTCACATCCGGTTCCCAAGTCCTTCCATAGCCAATGGGTTAATCCGTAGACCTTCTACCATGGTGGCTGTTATTATGAGAGGTCTTGTGGGTACAGGATGTGGAATTTTCCACTTTGGGAAGCAGGGACATCAGATAGTGATAAAAGGAATAGGGAGAAATTCTAAATACGACTTTAGTCTCTTGCCATATTCCTGATGATAGGTGCTGTCTATAGGCTATATATCCAACATCTAAGGTATTCAACGTGTAAGAGAGAAGACATGGAAGTAGGCCTATGGGGTTTGTCATCAGGGGCCTGGACACAGTTCTTCAGGCTGTTAGATGCTTGAGTGATATTAATGCCCATTGTCCAAGCTGCTTTTGATTAAGTGGGGGCCTGGGAAGCCAACTGTTAGCTGCAATTTGGGGAACTTGCATTGGGTGCTAATCGAGGGGATGGAATGAGAACCAGAGAGAGAAGGGAAATCATAAAAGTTCATTCTGGACTTAAGCCAGTAAGAAGAGCCAAGCAGAAGCCCGATAAAAGCATCACCCTGAAGGTCTGAGCAGCCAGGCTGGAGCCAGGTCACCCCCCTTTCCTCCCTTCCTTGCTCGCACAAGCATTTTTATAAATGACCACTCTGTGCTAAGCACCGCACTGGATGGAAAACCAGGTCCTGCCTTCGTGATGCTTGCATTCTAAAGAGTGAAACAGAGACTAAAGGAGAAAATAAAGGAATAAACAAGGGAGGTACAGACTGTGAAATTGCTGAGAGGGAAGTAACAAGGTGACGTGCCCGGGAGGCAGGAGGAGAGGGAGCCGAGTCAGAGAGGTCAGAGAACCTGGTGTGAAGGGCAGAGGGCACAGTGCCCGAGCACAGCCGCCAGCTCCTCTTGTGAGTGTAGGCCTGCTGTGCGAGCAGGGAGGGGCACGTATGATCAGGGGTGCAGCTACAGCCGACACATTTTTCAGAGGGCCTCCGTGAGGTTTAAAGTGCCTTTCTCCAAGCCTTCTTGAGCACCTACTATGTGCCAGGTACTTTTCCTGTGCAGAGTGATAGCAGTGAGTGAAACAGTCTCACCCGCATGGAGCTTATGTTCCGGTGGAAGGAGAAGGATAATAAGAAATAAACCCCGTGTTATAGGTCAGGCGGGCATAAATGCCATGAGGCACAAAAAAGCAGGATGAGGGACCGAGGGATGAGGGTGGAGCATGAGGCAGAGCGCTACACAGAAATCTAGACAGACGAGTTGCTTGGCTAATTCTGGGAAGACTGAGGAAGCCATTCTGGCTGGAGTAACATACATCAAGGGAGTGGAGACAGATGAGATCAGAGAGGTGTGAGAGATCCGAGCTTTGCTGGCCATGACAAGGGACTTCATTATGTGGCTGACACCCCGCGTTCTTAGAGTCTTAAGAACTGAGACCATGTTGGGCCGTTGTAACCAAGAGAAGCTAGAACCACGGGTGTAGATGTGTAGATGGTGTCAGGGGATCAAGGGTAGATGGTGTCAGGGGATTGGAGCTGCCCAGGTTCAGGCCTGAGAATCTAAATTGATGTCAGATCCAAGGGGCCAGTGGAGGCCCAGAAATGTAGATGGAATCAGAAGCTGGGTAAACACAGGCAGGTAGTGGGTGGGAAGCTGGAGAAAAGTCTCTGGATGTTGGCAGAGAATGGGGCTGGGCTTCCTGTGTATGAGACCGTGTTCACCTGCCAGGTGGGTGCCTTGACCTGGGTTTGCCAAGGAGAACCAAAAGAATTGAATGACTATAAAAGTGCTTTGTAACTCCCGTTAAATAATTAGTTATGTCCATGGCATCAGCACGAGTTTCTCTAATGACCACTAACATGATGAGGAAGCTGTCCTGACCTCTTTCACCGTGTCTCAGTGGGGCAGCTGGATTTGTCTCAAGGACTCTTTCTGGAGTGCGTGATCAGATTTAATTGATAGCCCTCTTCCCCATGCAGAAATCCAGCCTTCCACTGCCCACAGACCCCTGACTTATCATAACAAAGACCCAGTGTCCAAGGGGCATCAGAAAGCTGCACAGCAAAGGTGTCTCTGATGGCTTGAGCCAAGTAGAGGAGGCTGGGGAGCAACAGACCCCTCTCCCTAGAGCTGCCAGCAGGACAGAACCTGCGAGAGCTCCAAGAATGATAAGCCCATTCGAGACAAAGGGCCATGAGCGACGCGCCAAGCTGGAAGCAGTGCCAAAATTGAAAAGTGTTTAGTTGTAAAATATTAGCTACAGGGTGCCTCCCAGGATAGTCCTGATCTGAATCAAAGATGAAACACTTCTCCCTCTTTCATTTAAACCAATGAGTGAGAATTTTCCTGTTTTTTAAAATGCTGGGAAATTTGGTTGTGTGCCCCACTGCTATTAACCTGGCATGTTATGTGGCGCCTTGGCATTCTACTTGACCCTCACAATTACAGCATGCTGTTCCCAACTGACAGATAAAGAATTGGGGCATGGAGAGGTCAAGTACGGGGCCAAGGTCAGAGAGATAACAAGCATGAGAGGAGTTAGTGCAGAGAATTTGTTAATAAGCGGACTGGAGGTAGAATTCCACAATGGACAGAGATGGCTGAGACTCACGGTTCTCCCTCCACTGCTGTGGTCTGATGGGGTCTGGCTGTGCATTTCTGTGGAAGCATGAACTGCCAGTCTGGATCATCATGGAGTCCAGGGGGCCTTAGCCTTGGGGCTCGCAGACCCCTTAAGAATTTGTTGAAAGCACTGAGTCCTTATCCAGGAAAAGTGGGCATTCACACAAATTTGTATATATTTCAGGGGTTCACATCCGCCCCGCAAGCACATCCATGGATCCCCAAGAAGATCCTCTGATACCCAATTCCCATATTTGAATTCCACCTCGATGTTGCCCACCCTCAGCAGGATTCATCCATTCTTTTTGAACATCTCCAGTCATGGTTGCAAGCTCCTGGCCTGCTCACCTGTGGAAAGCTCTGGTGTAAGGTTTTTCCCTGAATCGATTAAATAAGTGTGTAATGTTCAGTTTAGTCAGGAGTTGATGGTGCATAGAATTCTTGAGCTGGAAGGAACCACAGACATCTCTTGGCTAACTTTACCCAACGTGCCTTCTTGGCTATTCCACTTCCTCTGGACATTACCAGGTTTTATAATAAAAGCTTCCTGTGGCTGAGTAAGTCTGGGCATTGCTGACTGGAACAGAGCTGACCAGGATTCTCAGTAGGGCCACAGTGACTCCCAAGGACGGTCTGAGGATGGAGCATCTCCCAATCCACCAGGCCGCAGAGTGCATCCTTCAGAAGCATCTTGTAGGTTGGTGCTTCTCAGGAAAGTCTGACTCCCCATTCTAAAGTGGGAGAAACTGAGGCGTTGAAGACAGGAGTTTATCACAGTCGTCCTTTCCTTGTGCAATAGTCACTGACTGGCTCCTTCATGCCAGGTCCTGCACGTGGGACGAGACCTTGTCTCTGAGCTCAAGAGGCTTGTTTTTATTGGTGACTCTGACACTTCCACAAATTACAGTTCAACTCAATAATATGCAGGGCTGTGAGTTGGAGCACTGAAGACCAGAGGCTCAATGTAGGGCAGTGAGTTTGGGGCTGCAGCTGCTCCTGGTACCCCAACTCGCCTCCCCTCATCCCACATCTCAGTTCAGCTGGGGCTGCTGGGCAGCCCAAGGCGAGCTCAGACTTGCAGACAGACCTTGCCTGGCCTGCGTGCATGCAAGCTGAGTCCTCAGTGCAGGGCAGTGAATGACCCTGGTGCCATCCCAACCAGTGGGGGAGAGGGGACGTGGATAAATGCTCCAGCCCCCTCTCCTTCATGCAGAGAATTCTGGGAGATTCTGTACGAGTCTCAGGCAGTCCTGGGGGAACGGAGCCCCTGTTTCCCACAGCACACGCTCACATCGGCTTTCCTCCTGCCTCCCTCTGCCCACTCACTCCCTCGCCCTTGCTTCCTGGAGTTACCCCCCAAATGAACCACCCACCCCAGGCCCTTTTCCGGGGCTCTCCCTTTTGGGGAAACCCAAACTAAGACAGGAACATAAAAGAAAGTGGGTGTTGTTTTTGTTTTAAGTGAATCTGATGCCAGATGGTCTCACTGGGTGAGTAACAGTATTCTCTGGCTCATTTAAAAAGGGAGGATTTTCAAGATGTTCTTGGTGCTCCCTGGCTATGTGACTCAACTCCCAGAATCCCAGGGCCTTTTGTTATTATTATTCTTAATAATAAAATTGTTTCGGATTTATTTCATTTTCTCCCGAGCCATGGGACTGTAGAATCTCAAACCTGGCAAGATACATTTTAAAATATATCTAATCCAATCCAAAACTCATACTTCAATTGCCTCTATATCATTTCTCTTATGTGGCCATCACCTTCTGTTGCTTTTCCTCTTGTGATGGGGAACTCACTATCTGTCAGACAGGCCATCCCGTTCCTGGGCCATCACTGAGCAAGTCAACTCAACAAATAAGTGCTCGGTTCTGGGGTTTTTGAGAGGAACATTAGCCACAGTCCTCTTTCCTCTGGTGGTAAAGCATTGGAGAAATCGCACAGAAGTCCGATGGGGGCATGGCTCAGCTTGGTTGCTGATCATAATCCATTAGGAAATGGGGCTTCCTGGCCAAAAGAGCTTCCTAGTATTTATTTCTCTTTCCAGATACAGGCCATGGGACGCTCCCAAGGGGAGACGCGGCTCTGCAGAGTGGACGCACCCTCGGCTGGGTCGATGGATGAGTGGAGTCTACCTGACTGCTCTCTGTGCAGAGGACCCAATCCCCAGAGCAGGAAGATAATGCCTGCGTGTGGTCTCTGGAGCATCATTCCTGCTCTATAGAGAAGTGGGCACCAACTGCTGTCAGGCCGCTGCCATCTCACCCACTTAGTCAGTCACTCCTGCACCTGGGGGAGAGCAGGCCAGGGGCCAATGTTGGCCTCCCCTGGGGACCAGGTGGAGAGGCCCTCGCCTTTATGGGACCGTAAGGAAAGAGGTAGTAAGTGGTCCCAGCACTCCCACTCCAGTCCCAGAGATGCTGTCAGATGAGGACAGAGCAGAGAGCAGGACAGACGCTGACTGTGACCTGCCCCAGGGCACAGCCCGGCGAGGAGCCTGGAGACAGAGGCTGTCACAGGGCAGTGCGATAAGTTTGGGACGTGACCCTGACGGCGATGTTGAGCCATATCACCCAGTGCTTCTCAACTGGAGGCAGCTCTGCCCCCCAGGGGACATCCAGCAATGTCTGGAGACATTCGTGACTGTCACCCTGGGAAAGGATGCTGCTGGCTCACTGGAAGCTGAGATGCTGCTAAACATCTTACAATGCAAAGGACAGCCCACACAACAAGGAATTATCTGGCCCCAAATGTCAGGGCTGCTGAGGTCACGGAACCATGGTTGAACCCAGCCTCCTGTCCTCGTTTTACAGATGTGGAAACTGAGGCCCTGAGAGGTGGCGCGGTAACCCAAGGCTGCACAAGGGGCTAGAGGAGGAGCAGGAGGCAGAACCCAGGTGTCCTGCCTCCCAGACAGGGCTCCCCCAACAACCGTGCCACCTCCTGAGAACAATCCCCCAGAGCTGTCTCCTCAGGGGAGGAGGCGAAAGGAAACCCAGGAAACCACTCCTGGTCCATCTGGTGCCAGGGCAAAGGAGAGCAGGCCTGTGTGCTCTGGCGGGGCTCCTCGGTCCCCAGGCTGACAGCACCAGGCAGGAGGGGCTGTGTGGAGAGTATGCTCATTGCAGGAGCCCCAGTCTGGCTGCCCCGTGTGGGCGGGTGTCGAGTGGGAGGGGCTGAGGCAGCCCTTGTGCCGCTGTTCTGGAAAGCCTTGGGTGGTGAGCAGCAGTATTAGCTGTTCTGTGCATCAGCACACTTAGCAGTATAGCGGGGGAAGGTGTGTGCACGTGTGTGTGAGCTGTGTGCATGCATGAGTGTGTGCCCGCCTGTGCACACCCGTGCTTCTGTGCGTGCGTGCGTGTGTGTGTGCATTGCAGTTGCAGTGGTTGAGGTGCAGGTTCTGGAGTCAGGCTGGGAATGCATCCTGGCTCCACCCCTTTCTTCCTGCTCAGACTTAAAGAAGCCACTTAGGCTTTCTGTGCCTCAGTTTCCCTACCTGCAAAATGGGGAGAAAAGACTCCCCTCTTCCTGTGGCCGTGCTGAGGATTAAATGAGACAAGGGGCAGAAAGTGCTTAAGCTCTTTGCAAACTGTCAGTAAGTGTTAGCAGTTATTACATCATTTGCCCTGAAAATCACAGGATTTGGGGCCTAGCGGGGCTTCAGGGAAACCCCCCAGCTCCCTCAACTTACAGGAAGGGAGGCTGGGCTTCAGAGCACAGGACTCCCTGCCCCACGCCGGCTCTGCACGAGGCCTCCTGCCCCAGCCCAACACTCTTCCTGGCGCATTTTTCTTGTAGAAACTTGACTTTGAATGGACACTTAGATGTTCTTCCACGATGTGAACCTGATGGCTGAGGGTGAGCATCCCCAGAGCAGAAGGTACGTCTTCTGCTGTTTTCTGAAAAGCGAGGAACTAACATTTATGGAGCCTCCCCTCGGTGCCCGGTACTGTGCTGAGGGTCTCATGGACTCCCCCAACATCCCTGTGGGGTCCCCATTTTACAGGAGAGGAAACTGAGGCTCAGAGAGGAAGCGTAATTGCCTGTGCTTTCGCCTCTCTAAGGATGGACTGCGACTCAAAGTCGGCCCCGCTTCACAGTCCCGCTTTCCTGACTCGCTGGCCGCCGGATGATGTCTGCCTTTTGCTGTTCCACTCCCCGCCCCGGAGCCAAGAGAGCATCTGAGAATCGGTGACGTCTTTGGTTTCTGAAGGCAAACTGAGGACCAGGGCAGTTAAGGGACTGTGGCTCACACATTTCTGGGGGTGACTGTGCCTCAGAAGGCCAACACCCTAGCCTCGCTGGTTGCGGGTGGTGCAATCCTCATTTGCAGGAGCTGAAGGGCAAAAGGGAATATATTAGCTCATGTCAGCAGACCACGTGATGCAGGCTCAGCTGAAACCAGAAACACACTCAGAACCATGGACGGGTGGTCCGTCTCACCTCCCAACTTCCCTCTATGTGCCAGCTTGATTCTTTGAGCCTAGCTTTCCCACAAACGTGGAAACATGATGGCTACCAGTTCAAAAGTCGCCTTTGCTCTGGGCTCTTTCTCCTCAACCATCATTTGAAAACTCCCAGGGAAGGGTTTTGATTGGCAGGCTTGTGGTCACATGCCAAACCCTGGACCAGTCACTGTGGAGGAGAGGTGGGGCATTATGTTTGGCCCCCCATGGCTCAGGGGCCTCTCCCTGGACAAGTAAGTCAGGAAGGGCATGGCCAGCTCCATCCCCGTGGCTCAGTTCAAGCCTGTGATGGTGAGGGGTGGAGGGAGGTGCTGTGGGGCCGCTGGCGTCCCAGTTCCTACTAGAAACAGGAAGAGCGCTCTTAATAGATGTGTGATCTTTGCTCACCACAGGTCACAAATAGCCTTGAGGTCTTTTTATAGCAGTAATTTATGCTCACCAAGCCCCCAGCTCTGCAGTAGGGTAAAGGGAAGCATTCTAAATGCTGACCTCAATCTGGTTTCCAGAAGTGCTTTATGACATTTCCACAAATAGATCAGTGCTTAATTAAGGAGCATAAAGAACGAGGTACATTCTATCTTCACCTAGAGCTTTTGGCTGCCCCCGGACCATTTTAGAACTGGTGCTGCTGCTGCTGGCCCTCCTGGCTTGTGCCCTGGGGCCAGTGGCGACAATGCCGGGTGATACTCCAGGCAGGCTGTGGGGATGCTGAACGCCCACCCCATAACCCTCCTCTGTGTGAGAAGGCTGCCTGCTGAGAAATGTGAAGAGCAGAGGTCGGCAGGGAGCACTGGGGGCGCCCCAGCTACTCTGCAAGCCCAGAAATAAAGGAATCAAGAAATGAGGCAGGAGTTCAGCCTCCAGAGGGGGAGATCCAGGATCTGCAAGGCAGAATGGCTCTCAGTCCACAGTGAGCCCAGGCTGCCTTCTCACAGAAGCTAGGAACATCTCTGAAGAAAGGATTTGCCTACCAGAAGTGGGCTTGGCCCAACAGGGAAGTCTGGATCTGGAGAGTCCGAGGAGCAGAGTGGAAAGTGCCCCCTGAGCACTGTCCAGAGGAAAGGATGTGCTGACCCAAGAACATGACCTGTCCGGTTTTAGTGGCTGTGTATCCTTGTGATGGAGATGGAAATGTCAGACTGATTAGAAGCTCAATGCCAGGAAACACTCAATGTATCTAATATATCCTATTTTGAGTCCTGTCTCACCAAGCCAACTTGTTTACAGCTAGTCTGCAGGGATAGACTGTCCTTACCTAAGGAATTATTGTCTCGTGTCCTTGGCAGTTGTTCTCACTGTACAGTAATCATTTGGCATGCTTGTGTATACGTCAGTCTCTTTGAGTTTGGTTAATGTGAGTCTACCTATGGGACAGGAGGCCCTGAAAATGGCAAATACGTTAATGCAGATTCCATCCTGTGAGGGCACATGGCAGCCAGCCGCCTCTCCTATAGATATCTTTCTTGGCTTGTCTTCAAACATGTACAGTAGGGGTTCAGGGAGTGCTCAGCACAAGTTGGGGACGAGGAAGAAAATGAGACAAGCTCCTGCATCTCACAGAACTTACACAGTTCAAGCCCTCTTTTGTTCAAGTGCTGCAAGGAATGCAAAGCAAGGAGGACATCGTCACAGTCTCCAGGGAGCTAGTGGACTGATCGGCAGCACCCATGTGTAACCACAAGGCAGCGATAATCTCCACCGGCAGCCATTTTAGGGCTTACAGCATTTGCTCTTGGCTGTGACCTCACCTTATTGCTACAGAAATCCAAAGTTAGTCAAGGCAGGTATTTTTAAATCAAATTAGAGATGAGGAAACGAGACTGAAGGAGATTCTCAGGTCTGCCCAAGATCCCTCATCAGTGACAGAGCCAAGACTTAAACATGCATTTGTCCACCTCCCCAGTTTTAACCCTTCCCATGTGCTGATAGCTGCCCCTAGGGTCTGTCAATTTTTTTTTTCTGGTAGTCCTTCTGCCTGAAAACCCTCTTCCTCCCCTTGTCTCCACCACCCCTGCTGCCCTCCGCATCCTCCCAGGTCTGCCCATCAGAATCCTCCTTTCTGTACTCAGCTCTCATGCCATCCCTTCCGTGAGTCCAAACCAGCATTTGTCGGACATCATGCCAAGTGTGGAAGTGGGGACAGGACAATGGGGAGCGGGCACAGACCCCCAAACTCCCCAAAGAGAAAAAATAATCCTAACTCCAGGAACCAGGATAGAGCTGTCAAAAACTCACAAAATCAGCTATGCCAATCGTGACACATGAGTCACCTAGTATTTTTGCCTTTACAGGTTAAAATAGCATAATCCCTATCAAAATGAAAAATAAAATCGAAGAAAAAAGATTAACGCGTTGGCATCATGCAACTGTTGTCATCGCTTACTAGCGCCATCTTGTGGTTAGATCTGTCATTCTCAAAGCTAAGTAACACCCCCGCTCCCTTGCGTCCCCCTAAACATCATGGTGCCCCTGTGCCCATGGTGGCATTTGACTTAATTGTCACCACAGCTCTGGACGGTGACTCTCACTCCGTGTTCCTTGAATTGCCGTGGTTTTTCAGCCTCAGCACTATGGATATTCCGGGCTGGATCGTTCTTTGCTGTGGGGCAGTCCTACGTGTTGTAGGATGTTTAGCAGCATCCCTGGCGTCTATCTACTAGATGCCAGTAGCACCTGCACCCACTTGTGCCTGCCAAAAATGTCTCTAGACCATGCCAAGTGTCCCCTGGGGGCCACAATAATCCCTTCACACCCTTCGCCCACTCGCATCACCCCGCCCCTGGTGGGAGCCACTGCCTTAGAGCACAACTGGGGAGTGAAGCCCAGATCTGTTGCTTATGTGCTTTGTAACTTTAGGCAAGTTACTTAACCTCTCTGAGCCTCCTCGTCTAAAACTAGGTTAACAGCAGTGTCACCCTCACAGTGCGTGGGAGTTTTATTATGATCAAATGACTTAATTCATAAAATGAACCTAAACCGTTGCATGGCAAATGGTATATTCTGGGTAAATGTTGGCTATTAGGATGACTCTGAGACTTCTGACCTCCCTCCTCTGTTGAGATGGATGGGGTTTGGGTCTTGTGGAGCTCATCCAGGGAGAAATGAAGCGATGGAGTTGCAGAGAGTGGAAGCCACATGCCCACGGCCAACTGGCGGATCCAAATTTAAGTCCACATCTGTTGGAATCAGAAGTGCTTTGCTTGCCCACCGGAACCCCTGCCTCTTGGGGTAACAAGGGAAACCGAGGCAGGAGTTGAGCATGATGCTGCTCAAGTCACAGCCCACTGACACGCCACCTGCCTCCGGGTAACCCAGCTGGTCACATCGCCACCTCCAGGAATGGCAAAGGCACTTCACCTGCGGGCTGTGTGGCCTGACTTTTAAGAGATGGGCCTCACTGTCCTCCACTGGGAGGGGCTGCTGCCCGCCCTAAAGCACCTCTGAGGGGTGATTCCGGGGTCTCTGGTATTTAGCCCCTCCCTGGGCTTTTCCAGGTTCTTCTGTTCTCACGGAAACACAGCCTGAGGTCTCACCCTCACTGAGGAGCAGATTCACAGTGTTCATGTGCCCTCTTTTAAATGCACACCAACGTGCTGGAGGATGGGTCCTGTCTGAGTGGTTCTGGCCATGGTGGAAACTAGAGGGTTGAGGGGCCAGGTGGGGGCAGGCATCTGGTTGGACTTGTTTGCCACTGTATCCCCAAGGGTATGTTTTTTGTTTTGTTTTGTTGTGTTTTGGTGAGGAAAATTCGCCCTGAGCTAACATCCATTGCCAATCTTCCTCTTTTTTTTTTGCTTGAGGAAGATTCACACTGAGCTAACATCTGTGCCAGTCTTCCCCCACTTTATATGTGGGATGACTCCACAGCATGGCTGAGGACTAGAGTAAGTCCGTGCTGGGAATCCAAACCCACAAATCCAGGCTGCCGAAGCAGAGCGCATAGAACTTTAACCACTGAGCCACAGGGCCGCCCCCTGTGTTCTGTTTTCTCTGAGTGAAGGAAAGAAAGGGGTGGTCTCTGGGTTCACGCACAAACCAGTTCAACCCTGCCTCTGACACTGGCTAAGATCTGTGATTCTGGCACTTTACCCCTGTGAGCCTCACTTTGCTGTCTGTCCAATGGGAATTACCCGTCCCAGCCTCGGGGATTAAAGATTCAGTGAGATCGTTCCACCTGGGGGGAGCCAGTGCGTGCGGGGAGGAGGTGTGGGGGCAGAAACGGGACCGGGGGCTGTTCCTGGTGGGTGGGAGTAGATCAGATGGCTGAAGACCCCCTGTCTGGGGCTTGAGGACGACCCTTGAGTCATTAGCAAAGTAATTTGCTTTGTTCAAAACAGTTCCTCCCTCTTGAGTTTTTTAAAATGTAAAAATAAAAATTTTAGGCATTTGAATTCCTAAAGAGAAGGTTGGTGGAATTTCAAGACGGGCACACAGGGTGAGGGTTTGACAAGATTTCCCCCTTGACCATGTACTCTGAGACTAAGCAGGACTTGTCTGAACTGCGAGTGTGTGTGTGAGGAACGCTGAACAGCTCCCCCGACTGTCTGGGGTGGGACGGGTGAGGGGAGGAGAAGGAACATTCTGCCCCTGCTCTGGTGCGTTGCATGGTGCCCCCTGGAGGAAGACAGCTCGCCTGGTGGGTGGGCCCCTTGGGGGGATGTTAGAGTGCCCATCCATTAGCGGGCGAGCTGAGGCCCCAGCATGGGGGCAGCAGGTGGCACCTGCTTTAAATTGGGTCCCATCTGGCTCCTCATTTGCTGGCGGACCCTAAGCAGGTAACTTGGCCGCACTGGACTTCAGCGCCTCATCTCTAAGATGGGAGTGAAAGGAACTGTGTTCCCAGGATGGTCAGGAAAACTGTTACAAACAGGAGTGAAAACCCTTGGCCGTGGAAACACCTGGGGAGGGTTAAGGCAAAGCAGAGCCCGCGTCTGGGTGGTCCAAGCCCTTCCCACCAGGAAATTCTGAAATCCTGACGTCTTCTGGTGGAAGGAACTTTCTTGCATCCTGGGTTGCTTGTGGCCTATGTGAAAATCTGTGCAGATAGCACATGGTTAGAACTTTTGGGCACCTGCAAGACAAATCTGGACTACCAAAAATGTTTGTACACACCCGCTAAGTATGAGGTTGGGGAGTGGGGAGGGTCTGACGCTTCTGAATCGTGTCACAGGTCCAATGTGATGTTCCGTGTCCCCTTTCACTCGCCACAGAGGCTCCGTTTAGATATTGGTTATGGTCACCGTACCCATGAAGCATGATCTCATTTCTTGCAGAGTTAGAATTTCAGCAACATACCAACTAATGGTGTGGCCTTGGGTGAGCCGCTCCATCACTGAGCACATCGGTCCTGATGGGAAAGGGCCAAGTCTTTGTTAGATCAAATTGGAGATGAGGAAATGAGACCAAAAGAGGTTGCCAGGTTGGCCCAAGGTCCCTCATCAGTCAAAGAGCCAAGATTTGAACACACATTTGTCCAGCCTCCCGAGTTTTGACCCTTTCCCTGTGCCAACAGCTGCCCCAAGCTGTCTATCAACTTTTATTTTTTCTAGTATCCTTCTGCCTGAAATTGAGCTGTTGCCTCAAAAACGCTGCGTAACAAACAGTCCCCAACCTTTAGTGGCTCGAAACCACCTTTTATTCCCACAGCCTGCAGGTGGCGAGGGTGGCTCTGCTGACCTCAGCTGGGCTTGCTCACATGTTTGCAGGTGGAACAGAGTTGACAAAGCAAGGCTGCACTCAGCTGGACCGCTCTGCTTCATAGTGGGGGTCTGTAGGTCACCTGGGGTGGATCCCCTCCACATGTCTCTCATCCTCCTTCAACCAGTGGACTTGTAAGGGCGTGTTCTCTTCGGGGCTTGGCAGAGGCATGAGAGGGCATGTTCAACCGTGCATGCGTATTCTAAGCCCCTGCTTGCATCATGTCTCCTAGCATCTTGTAGTATCTGTTGGTCAAAAGCTAGTCATGTGACAAACCCAGATTGAAGGGACAGGCAGGAAAGTCCACTTTGTCCATGGTGAGGCCTCCCGGATGGCTGACTTCTTTCTCTCTTCTCTTTCCATTCCTCCCACCTGCCACCTATGAGGCAAGGACAAGAATAGCTCCTCTCCCGTCCATGCCTGTGATTTCATGGGGTGCCCCGTTTGGAAATCTCCCCATTAGATACTAATTTGATCTAAAGTTGTCGTCACGGTCTCCGCCATTAAAATGGGAACCAGGCAACTTCACCTCACGTGCCACCTGAGTCACTCACTTGCTGGCTCTGGGGAGGCCTCTTCACCTCTCTGGGCATCAGCTTCTCATAAAATAAGGGGGCTAGTTGAGTCTCTCCAGCTCTGATGATCTGAGTTTCTGTGACAAGTCTCTACCGTGGGTGAGTAGCTGGGTTCTCAAGGACCATCTGGTTCAATCTGCTGGTTTTACAGGTGACAGACCCAGCCCAGTTGGCTCTTCTGCCAGTGTCAGATTCCTTTGGTGAATATTAATAGCTTCTTGTGGTTAGTCATGGGTGGGAACTGCGGTGGTGGGGGGCCATACGTTCCCTCCCTCCAACCTCGCTCACACATGGTATGTTACAATGAAAGCAAGTCTAGGACGAAATTCTGCCAACGTGGGAACATTACCTACCCCACATGTAAAAAGCAAAGCCAGCAAATTAACAGCATCGCAAACTGATCACCTGGAAAGTCAAGAAGGGTCACTTTGAAGTGGACATGATGATATCTTGAAGCAGGATTTGCCAACCTTATGATCCAGGCAGATAGTGGGGCCTTGCTTAAAGGGGAGGGAAGATGGATTAGCCAGCTCTGGACCTCTGCTGTCCAATAGGGTAGCCTCTAGCCACGTGTGGCTATTTACATTTAAACTAATAAAAATTGAATACAATTAAAAATTTAGTTTCTCCGTCACCTTAGCCACGTGTGTCAAGTGCTGGCCTGTCTCATGTGGGTAGTGACACCATATTGGACGAGACGACTGTTGGACGTTTCCCTCCTCACAGAAAGTTCTGTAGGATGGTGCAGCCCTGGATTTCCCATGCAGCATGCAGATCCTAGATTGTAGGGCTTGCCGGATTCTAATGTAACTGCCACCCATGGAAAATTATTTCTAACAGCCCTTATGCAAACCAGCAAACCCTCTGGTGCAGAGATATTTTAAGTGCTAAGTAACCACCTCTGAAGGTGTTGATTCCAAATCAGGGCAGTTCATACCCTAGTTTATCATCCCCAAAAGTGCTGGTTCCTGATTAGAAGCTGCAAATAGTAATTCACTTCCCCAGGGTGTGAATTACAGTTAACTCCTAGGAACAGAGCACAGTCTTTACAGGCAGTATTTTCATGTAAATTACCACGTTGAAATGCAATAGAGGCTCCAGAAGTGGCGAGCTCTTCCTGCCTCTGAGCCTCCTCCTGTACTTTTCACCTTCCCCGGAACACTTTCTCCTCTCTTTTTACCTGGAAAACACTTACCCAGTCCTTCCTGTTTCCATTTAAACGTCACTTCTTCAGAAAAAGATCATCTTTGACGTGGCCATCTAAATAAGTTCGCCGGCTGCTGTCCTTCACTCTGGGGCCCGTTCTTTCCTCTCGCAGCACTTGTCACCATTTGTCATTGTGTGTTAGCGTGATGTTTATTTCTGCCTTTTCCTGCTCCCCTCCCCTGCTTGCAGATAATTCCAGAAGATAAGAGAACACAACTGTGTTGTTCACTGTTGTCTTTCCAGCACAGAACATTAAGTATCATATGGGCAGAACAGACGCAAACGAATACGCCCGTGCAGTCCTGCAAGGTGGCCCGGGAAGTCAGCATAGGCTCCTTAGCAGGGTCCTGAAATACTCAATGAATAAAGGGAGGCCCAGGGAGTTGGGATCACAGTGCTCAGCGGTGGCAAGTGAGGATCAGAACCCATGTCTAGTCATTCTCTGGTGCTTGTTTCTGAGAACCACGGACTCTAGAGGCAGAAGGGATCCTTACAATCACCCTACAAACTCAGATGTCTACAGGGGCCAGGCAGATACCGTACATGTGTGAATCAGCCAGCTGGGATAATAGAGGATGATGGCAAAACCACCAGCATCCCTGCCTAGCGGGGGTTCAATTCAACTACGTAAAAACAAGGCTGGCTAACTGACCCCCACTGCTGACTGCCACTTTATCCCAGCCTATTCTGTGCCAGGAGGTTCCCCCTCTCCAGCATCTCTAAAGGTGTTAACAGCTTCTCTTCCTCAAGAAGTAGCTGTTTGTCTCTGAAACAGCTCCACCTTCAGCCCATCCTCCTAGAGAGCACCGGGCTGGAGGAAGCAGCTTCCTGTTCTTATCTCCAAGCCTCTGGCCTGCAGGTTGAGCAAGGCTGGCTGGTGGGAGATCCTGCAGCTTCTTGGGCACCGGTTTGCCTTCCAGCCAGGGCCTCCTGCGAGACTTTTCCGGACAAATGTTGAGGAATTTGCTCCATGGTTTTGGAGTGGAACCATCAGTTGCAGCTCAACTATAGAACTCACCCACCTTCCCTCATTAGACTTGCAGAAGAGTGAAAAAAATGATGAGTCAAGCTTCTTAACTATGATGGAGAGAGGGGTGGAGAGAGCTCTTGTCTTTCCTTGCGCTGGCGGCATCACCCTCCCCTATCACCCAAGGCTTCTCAGAGGACAGCTGAGTCATCATGACCTTTGGAGATGCTCCCGCCCCCACCTCCCTAGGCTCCAGCTCACCTCGAAAAGGCTGGTATTTTCTCCAAGTGAGGTGATGCTCGCATGAGCCGAGGCCAGAAGAAGAAATGTAGCTGGAGAAAACCAGTGTGGAAATGCCAGTCTGCTCTTTTTGGAACCTGACAGCCAGAGCAGGGTACCCACATGGCTTCAATTTCCAGACTCACTTGTAGAGTAGACCCCATGGGTCCTCTGTGGTAGGGCAAGTGGGACCAGCTATTGTCATGCCCTTACATAAGGATCACTACCGCCACCATCCTCACCATCATTATCATCATCCTCACCATTACAATAACCACCATCATCATCATCACCATCATCTTCACCATTACCATCACTATCATCATTGTTCCATCATCAACATCATCACCTTACCATTAATATCATTAGCATCATTATCACCATCATCATTACTATCATCATTGTCATTGTCAATGTTGTTATAGCCTTTATTGATAGTAAATAATAACTATTTATTGAGCTCCTATTATGGGTCAAGTTCTGTGCTAATCATCTCATTCTCCCACCACTCTCCAAGGCTCTTGCATTTTAAAGATAAGGGCACTGAAACTCAGTAATTTATGTGATGGGCAAAAAAGAACCCCAGCAACTCCCAGCTGGAAAGTGTCAAGATAAGATTCAACCCAGACTGTGGCTTGCTCCAAAGTGTGCTCACTTACTAAACACGGGACTTTTCCGTCATGGTGTTTATCACAATTGAAGTCAAGTAATTACTTGTGTAGCAGCTGTCTTCCTGGCCTGATGTGAGATTGATGGGTGAGGACCACCTTTTGAACATGTGAGGCTGTTCACTGCTGCATCCCCAGGGCCCCGCCAGACCTGGCGCAGAGTAGGTGCTCGATATGTACTGGTTGCTTGAACAAATTCTTGGAATGTCATACTCCCTCCATTTTATGTAGTCTTTCCAAGGCTCCAAATGTGTTCATCCTCATTGTATTTTTTTTTAATCCTTAAGGAAGGGAGGCAGGATGGGTATGAGTGACTCCATTAAACAAATGAGAGAAGCTGAGCGAATGTAGCTACTCTGCGATTTAACCAGAGCCCCAATCTTCATTTCTGACCTCTGATTCAGTGCTATTCTAAATTTCATCAGGATCATAAATGTCAGCGTCTTGTGGGACAGAGAGGAGCAGGGGTTCCACCTGAAGTTCCTCAGCAAGTTAGAGTCCAGGCTGTGCCCCTTGATCATCAGCCCACTGAATGGGAACATGGCCCAAAACTGCACCATCGACCATGTGGAGCTGGTTGTTGCCAGCTAGGCTGACCTTGTGAAACTGACCTTTAATCACAGCTCCTTGTCCTCTTCTGTGAGTTACCGCACATCCTTTGTCTCTTTTCATCTTCTCTCCCCCTTCTCCCAAGCCTCCAGGAACCCGCTACTGTCAGGCTGCCCCACCTAGAGCACCCAGCCCCCTTCTCACGACTGGACTCCACCAACTTGTTCTTCTGCAGTCTCCCTACCTCCTACGACACTGGCTTTGACTTGCCCATCACCTCCATACAAGTATCCCCATCAGTTATCTACTCCCTTCCCCACTAGCCCATGTTGTGGTCTTTCCCAAAAATATGAACAAAGTCACTTGCTATGGTTGGTTACCTGGGCTCTGGAGATTCAAATTCTGGTTCCACCGCAATGAGCTATGGGATCCTGGGCAGGTTTCTTAACTCCTCAGGGCTTCAGTTCCCTCATCAGCGTGATGGGGATCATAACTACACCACTTCATAGGTTTTCTTGAGGAGTCAGTGAGTTGATAAGTATAAAGTGCTCAGGACAGTGTTTGTCACCTACAACAAACTCAGTAACTGTCTGTTTTATTGAGCTTTAAATATGACCAGTGCGCTACACACAGTCTCATTTAATCCCCATGACAGCTAGGTGAGAGCCGTATTATTATCTGTATTCAAATCCAGATCTATCTCCTTCCAGTACCCATGCCTTTTTCATCATATTCAATAATGAATTCATTCATTCATTTAGGACGCCTTGTTTTTTCTCCATATAATGTTCTGAACCTATAAAAAATTGACTCATCAATTTATCTCTTTAGGAAGGCCTTTCAAGAGGGACTCCATGGTTGAACATTCAGGCACCATAGCCTGCTGATGGAGTAGATGCTTGCAGTGTATGGAAACAGGGAAGGCATTTTCTCTCAAATGACACCTGGTAGATAGCTTCCCATTCATCCCAGCATGGATCTAGCTTTGGCAATGTCTTTGAATATGATGCACTTATGAAATTACTGGGAAAGCTGTTAAGTGTTTAGCAAACATGAGGGCTAGTTCTAAATTTATATTATTTGAGAATAGGATACTGATTCGACAAGACTCTGTAAATAGTGGAGAGTTCCTCACTACCTGGATACTATCGGATGGGATCACAGTGTATCATGGGAGAATCCCCTTTCCTCCTTGGGTATCTCCCATAATATACTTGCCCACTTACATCATGCTCCCCAAGAGGCCTGCGTATCCCACCCAGAGCACCTGGATGCACAGGCCAAATATTGTCCAGCAAGAAGCTCATTTAAGCACAGAGAACATGTGCCACTTCACAGGTTACTTTTCCTCTGTTCAGCCATACTCTTCAGAATGGGAAAATGAGTAGCATCTTGGCTGCATCTCCTTTCATTTCCTGTCCTCTTCATTGAGCAGACTGGATGCAGATATGCCCTTCAGTCCAGGGTGGAGAAGATATCTGAGAACCCCACACTGCAGAGGTTGGGAGAAGCACATGCAGTGTCACCCAGGACATCACATGGTGGTCCCCTCAGGAGTGTCACCTCTGGCTTGAGAACTCATAGAGGGAGGATCTCTTGGGTGACTAGTGGCTGCTTTCTGACAGCACAGCTCTAGGCTGAGAACTCCTTGCAGGTCTCCTGTATCCTTGCAGCATCAGCTCAGTTCCTAGTGCTTGGTGGGTGCTCAGTATAAGTGCATGGAAGGAAACTACTTTTTGCTGCTTAAAATCTAGGCTGCTCCTTAAGAGTGAATGTCTTTACAGAGAAGACCTTTGTATGGCTGAGCACCCGCTGCCGTGGACTTGGCTGTATAAGTTTGCCAGCAGAAGATGCCCCATCTGTATTCTCAAGGTCTGAATGGAGCCAGAGGCCCAGGCTTTGGGGACAGAGGAATCTGTTCTGCCTAATAGAAGCAGAACAACTGGGACTTCCTGGTGATGAAAAAGCACTGGAAAGAGGAGATAGAGGGGAGCCAGGAGGCGGGGGCCATTTGCTTGTCATTTAACCCTCCCCCCAAGTCTTAAAGACCCAAACTGATAAAATGCTTAGCATGAGTGGATTTTTGGAAGAAACCAGTGAAGGGGCCGACCATTGTCCCTGGGGGTGCAGAACAAAACAGAGACCCAGCGGGAAATCCTGGGGATCCACAGGTGTCTTTGTCTATTCCGACTGCTATAAAAAAAATACCACAGACTGGCTAGGTTATAAACAACAGAAACTTATTTCTCGGTTTGGAGGCTGGAAATCCGCAATCAGGGCACCAGCATGGTGGGATGAGGGCCCTCTTCCAGGTCGCAGACTTCTTGTATCCTCCCACAGCTGAAGGGCCAAGGGAACTCTGTGGGATCTCTTTTATAAGGGCACTGATCCCATTCATGAGGGCGCCACCCTCACAACCTAATCACCTCCCAAAGACCCACCTCCTAACACCATCAAGTTGGGTGTTAGGATTCCGGCATGTGAATTTGACTGGGACACAAACATTGAGACCTTCGCAGGAGGTCTCTGAGGGAGCGCGTTGAATTCCCAGGCATCTGGGATTGCTGAGGTCAAACTCATTCAGTTTAGATTTTTAAGAGGTGAGGGCGTCCTCTAGGTTGCCCACTGGTGGAATGAATGGATAAGTGAGCAAATGGATGGATGAAGAGAAAGTGTTAAAAGATAATATAAAACATAGATTCTTGTTCTCTTAAAAAATTCATCATTTCATATCTGGAAGGGCCCTGCTCCGGGCTCTGGTCCAGCCCTTACATTGTTCAGAGGAGGCGCCTCTGGCCCAGAGAGGGGAAGAGACTGGCCTGAGACCACACAGCTGCATGATTAATGGTAACATGAGAGCTAGAGTCCAGATCCCTCAACTTTGATTCTGATGACTTTTCCATCGTGTTCCGGGTGCTTTTAATAATGTGGGAAATGGGATTTTCCAGTATGCAGTTCCTTTAATGGGTTCTCTCTGCGGTCTCTCCTCATGCTCTCCACTGGCTTCTCCTGAGGTTTGCCAAGCTGGCCTCCTCCAATGTTGTGTAAGCTCTATTAAGATAAGGCTTGTTGAGGAGGCGATGAAGGCGCCCTGGAGTTCACATCTCTGTGAGGTCTCAACATCCCCCTTGGGCCATCGCTCACCCCAGAGCCAGTTTCCTGCCTGGCTGTTTTCTGCCAGAAGCAGCTCAATTTTCTATGTCAGCGTCCCCTCAACTGAAAAGGTCATTTGCTGACAAACAACCGGCATGTTCCTGAGAGCACAGATGGGAATTCTGGACGCGCAGGCGCCATTGGGGCTGAGGCTAGCAAGTGTTCCCTCGTGCCCTCAGCTTCCTGCCACACACCACTGTCAAACCACCGACTTTGAAAGAGAAGTGATCAAAGTAACACAATAATAGTGACAGGAACAGTGCGTGAGTGACGGGCACTCTTCGAAGTGCCGTCGTATGTTAGTTGATCATCCCGCAACCCTACGATGTGGGTACCACATTTATCCCCATTGTTATTATCCTCAAAGAGGACATGCAGCTTGTCCAAACTTGCAGCTAGCATGTGGCAGAGCTGGGATGTAAACCCAGACAGTCTGACTCCTGGATCCATGCTCCCAGCCGTGCCGGAGGAGTAGCGGGGAGCCCTGGGACTGGGGTGTACAATTTCAGTTCTGCCTTACACATTAGTGTGTGATCTTGGGGCCTTGCCTAACCGCCCCCGCCATCCCCAGCCTTCAAGGTCTCCTAGGCTTGGTGATACCCACTCTTACAGGGTCATTGTGAACAGTAGAAGGGATGACATGTGCAAAGTGGTTCCCTGCACTCTGCCCAGAGCCCGGAGGGTTCTCAATAAATTTGAAAAGACCAAAAATTACAGAAGTCGTTTGCTTCTCCAACCCTTCGACCATCTGAGGCCTGCCACTCACCTTTTCCCCCTTACCTACCTCATCCCTACGTAAGCCCGAGATGGTGCCCCTCTCCCCTATGTGAGGCTGATTTGGAAGAATGGATGACAAGAATACGACATGCATTTGATGAGGTTTCTCTTGACGAGTGTTTTGCAAAGCTCACTTCTGCACTGTCAGACTTCCAAGTTCAGCCTTATGGCTCAGAATCAACCCCAAAAAGAGCGGAGCAGAGGCACTGTAAACTGAATATTTATTACATTCCAGGCACAGGCCGAGCACGTTGGTTTATATCCACATGTTGAGCCACAGCCATGACGTCTGCATTGTGATTCCTAAACCGCAGTCAGGAGTTTCTGGGTTATGGTGAGCCCTTGACACCCTGTGAATCCTGCGTCTGTAGAAATGTGCCCAACACAGGGCATGTGGGTACCAGCCCATCATCCATAAGGTGAGGGCTGACTCTGCAGTTCTTGACCTGAGGAACCATTATGCCCCTGGTCGGTCCATGGATAAGCTTCTGGGGCCTCTGCTCTCCTTGAATTATATGTAAGTGCCATGGCAAATACTAGCTCCTAAGGGGCATTTATGCAAACTGGAAAAAGGTGATGCCCAACATCTTATGGAGGAAAGATTACAAAAGGAGCCTCCTGTATGGGCAGATTCATTACCAAAGTGATTCCCTTCCTCGTGGATCCGCTTTTCAGGGCACAGGGCTTGCTGAATTGAGTGTGGGCTGGATTTCATCCTCCACTGGAGGCCCCTTGGCCTGGTGCCCTTATACAGTGCACCACCTGAACAACCCTACAGGAAGCCCTGTGGATTGTTACCTCTGCCTGTGATTATTTTGGAGTGAGGGGCCTATGGGTTGCATTGGGGCATCTCTGATTCAAAAAAGATTTAATAGTGGTGATAAGATGAAAGATGTCTAGTACCAAGAAGAACTATGATGAGCAGGAAGCAGTGAGTTCCATAAACTACTGCTGGGATGAAACGTGTGACATGTTTGTTCAGGGGGCAGGTGGATTTTGCTGGGCAGAGAGGAAGCAGAAGATGCCATGTTGGGGCACATGGACCCGCAAGCAGGGGGCCTGGTTTCAGATCCCTATATCCTCCTGGGTATGCTCCTTAATAGTCTCTGTCTCAGTTCCTCATCTGTAGAGAGGGGATAAGAAATCCTATCTCACAGGGTGTTTAGGAGATTTTAAAAGGTGGAGCGCTCAGTGCATGTGGAACACTTGGACTAGCTCCTGGCATGGAGTGGGAGGTCAGTAAATGGATGTATCCCCACTACTCCTTGTCCCGAGCTCCACAGTATTGGCCCTCAACCCTGCCCCCCCCCCCCCCCCCCCCAGGCAGATCAGGTAGGTCTTCCACCTGAGATCAACCAGTGAGGGAACTGAAGCTCCAAGAGGGCAAGTCACTCCTGAGGCCTTGCCCTTTGTACGTGGAACAGAGCCACGATTTGAATGCAACCTCTGACTTTCAACATGGCAGGATGGTGCTGGGCCCACACAGAAAGGGAGGTGGAGACACAGCCTGGGGCCCTGCTGATGATGCCGCTAATTCAGTCCTTGCATGCCCAGACCAGCCACTCCAAGATCACGTTGGGGAGGCAAGGAAACAGATGACCGCTCAGGTGATGCGATGGTGGGACACACAGGGGGCCATGCCTTCCCACTGCTACGAGGCCAGCTCCATTATGCACATCCAGTTCTGTTGAAGAAGGAGCCTCTTCTCCATGAATTAGTCTTGGGCCTGCAGAGGGGAGCTGTGCGAGGTCCCCACACAAGGAGCTCACAGTGTTCATCATGGTAGACTCTTAAGGTGTGTGATGTCCTTCTGTTGAATCAAATGGAACCCCTGGAGGGAGGGAAAGGAGTTATATCAACAAATAATGCAGAACAAGAAGGATGTGGGTTCCCTCCCCACTTTTACACACCTCCCACCCCATCACACACCCCAACTCTCATACACATCTCTAAATACCACTCCTTGAAACTCCTAAAAGCTTTCTCTCTGATTTTTCACTAGGAGTCTAGATCAGTCCCTTTTAGAATTAGCCTTGTTTTCAGTTGGAAGGGATACAAGCTTTGACTTAGAAGAGCTCTGAAATGGGTTCCGTGCTCTGCTCATATCTCTGCTGGACCCTTATCACCCTGGTCTGCCATGCTGCATTTCCTCCATCAGACCGCGAGCCCCCTGAGAGCAGGAGCCATGCCTTCCTGCCTTGTACCCCCATCCATGACCTCCCTCCGGGGCCCTTTGTAGGCACAGAGTGAATACTTATTACAAAGTGAGGGAGTGGAGTTACAGAGGAGACAGTGAGGCTGGAGGCCTTGGGTACAAGACAGTGGATAGATGGCAAAAAATGTTTATGATGCTTTGGTTTTAGATTTTTAATTTTAGAAAGATCCCTTTGGCTGAAAGATGGGGAATACAGTGCAGGGAGCAGATAGAGGTGAGAGTATGGAGGCTGTTGTGAAATCCCAGTCTGAGGTGGTAGGGGTCTGAAGTAGGGAAGTGGCAGTGGGGTTATAAAGGGGGGACCATTAAATAAGCTCGTTTGCACAGTGAGGCGGGTCTCACCTGGAGGGAAGGCCAGGCATGCAATGTTCCCAACAAGAAATGCTCTAGAATGTCCCAATGAGCACCCCCCAAGCCTATTAGGTATTGCTGAGGTTCTGCCCCCGTAAGCCTTGTTATATGGCCTCCAGCTTGGGAGTAGCATGAGAGACAAGCGTACATATCCCCCTGAGGTGCTGCACCATGGAGGGGCATTTGGCACCGGCTAGGGGATAGGAGGTGGGGGTCACAGCACAACTTCTTGAAGAAGTAATGGTGAATTGGGCCAGACAAGAAGGATGAAGGGAATTCTGGGTGGAGGATACATCTTGAGCAGTGGTTTGGTGGCCAGAAATAAGACTAAGTTTCTTAGTACTGTAAGAACGTAAGTGGGATGCTGGGAGTGGGGAAAGACAAGGATAGAGATGGATTCAAGAACCAGCTGGAAAAATATGGCCTGGGGTAAAGGAGGAGTAAGGAAACTCACTGCTAGATCATCGACTTCAGATGTGTGAAGGGCTCTCACATGGCAGGGGGGCTGATTCATTGTCTCTGGGTGTCCCCCGCAGATAAAACTAGAGCTCAGGGCGGGAGATGCCACAATTTCCATGTCAGAGCTGTCCAGCCATGGACTGGGTGACCTGGAAGGCAGAAGCATGCCACCTCTGACACAGGAATGCATTGCTGGGTGATCTCTGTGATGGAATTCTCTAGAGTTCTGGCCTGAGATCCTGGCATGTCACCCTGGGGAAGCCAGGTGATCTTGGTTGAGCCCTGTTAACCTCTCTGAGCTCGGTCCTTGAGTATTGAGAAAATTGGCCCGATCATAGTGCCTGCCTTGGTGATTTAGAGATGTCTTGAGACGTCTGGACCACTCAGGCAAAGGTGGGTGATGGCTCCGTCACATCCTCCAGTGCTGTGTCCATGGCCCATTGCTCAGAACATGGCACGGGAGTTACTCTGCGTGGGCAAACTCATCTCTTTCTATTTCTTACCATGTCAAGTGCTTTGTGACTGCAGAGCCTCTGCCCTTGCTGTGCCATCTGCTGGACCCCAGAGAATTTGTCTGAGGTCACTGTCTCTAAAGCACTGCTCCTTCCTTCCCAGCTGGCCCAGCTACTCTGAAGGGCTCTACTCTATATTAACTATATATATATTATTTATTCTTAATAATAATGCATTATTTACTCCTTATGACTTAATTTAATATATAATAATATATTATACATTGTTGTTTATTTACTCTTGCTTGTTTGCTGCCAGGAGAATGGAGGGACTTTGTTTCTCTTGCTGGCTGCCAGCTCTCAGCAAATACTTACTCAGGACCTGCTATGTTCTAGATTTGGGGTGGAGTGTTTAGCTCTCACCTGCCCAGGAGCTCACCAACTAATGAGGAAACAGACCATTTAAAACCAGTTGAAAAGAAGACGCACAGCGGACATACAGATGGACAGATGGCGTGTGAGCTGTGGGAGCCCATCTCCCAGGGGCGTGCAGCTCAGGCCAGGAGGACAGGCGGGCTCCCTGGAGGAAGCAACGTGTAAACTGAGATTCAAGGAAGAGTGGGAGTTCACCAGGGGAGAAATAGAAGGTGTGAAGGGAAAAAAGTTCAGGGTTATTATTCCTCTTTGAAGATGAGAAACGTGAGGCTCAGAAAAGTCATGTTTTGCCCCAACTCTCATATTTAGAAGTAAGCGGTGGAGCCAGATTTTGAGCACAGGTCAACAAAGTCCTGGGCCATCTCACCCCCTCCCCACCCCCGCCTCACCCTCACCCCACCTCACCCTCACCCCACCTGCTCCAGGTCACTTTGGCCACCTCTCATGACTCACTGGCCTTAGCTGTTTCTCACTCTTTACCTGTCTTTCTTTTGACTCTTTTATTTTGCAATATTCTTGAAATGGGACCTGTTTCCATTTAAGGGATTAGAAATTCCAATTCCTTTGTGTCTACTTAAGGCAAAAAGGGGAAATCTGCTCTTTTGACTGATCCATGGAAATAAGCCCGCGGTTCCTATTAAAGAAATGAGCTGCTCAAGTTGGGTTAGGGATTTCTCTATCAAGAAAAAGATATATGAAATCCTGAAGACGTTTGGATTGTTAAAATCTCATTCACTTTAAAGTGGTCAGAAAAGAAAGTCATAGTTCTGCCTTTGAGTTTACTCAATAAAGAAAAGCTAAATAAGGTGACAAACGACACGGAACCCATGAACCCACCACCCGGAACCAGCCATTCCAGTGTATTTTCTTCCTTGTCCCTGTGGACAGTTTCATATACTTATTCAGCACTTTGTTGTTTTGAAACTCATCAGATTTTGATTAAAATGTGGAATTAAAGGTTTAATCAAGAGATGGAGCAAACATTTTTAAAACATCTTCGTTTCCTGTAAGGGGCATGGCAGTGATAAGGGAGGGAGACAGACAGACAGACAGACAGACAGACAGACAGACAGAACTGCCAGGACGGCTGCTGGAGATGGAAGGATTTGGTCCTCCCTCACGTGACATGAGGGTCCAGTTGCCCCCGCTCTCCACTCCCAGGCAGCAGGACTGTGATGCTGGGGGTGGTGCTGTCCCCTGGGGCAGGAGGCTGGGTAGGCTGAGGGGAGCGGATGGGAGAAGGTGGAGGCGACGGACAGAGCCCGGGCGGTCTGTCACTTCCCCATCTGGTCATTTGCTTTGGTCCTGCCGGCTCATCCCCCCAAGCCATCTGAATTCAGTCCCTTCCCTCTCTGGTCCAGGTGAATGTGCTATGCTGCACCCCAGCCATCCTGCATGAGCTTCAAAAGCAAAAACTCTGTTCCGCCTGTCCCAGACTGACTCTGGGCTGGGGAAGATGTCATCACTGTGGGATACAGCCCCAAGATTAAGGACCCAGGCCTGGAGTCCCACGGACAGGCTTACCCATAACATTTGTAGGCAGGGGCTGCAGTACAAATGGGGCCCTCAGGTCCCATCCTCTCCTCTTCCCACCCAGGCTACAGCCCACACCATAGGGGGCTTTGTGCACACGATGCCTGTGGACACCAGTTCACACTTGCATGCTCCTTCACTCTCCACAGAGCCCCTCCCGCAGCTTCATCTTAGACCTCCTCACGTGCCCAGAGCCCAGAGGAGGCCCACCCAGCCCATGAAAGTTTTGGGGTGTTGGGCAGGGAATTGTATGGTCCTGGTGCTTAGTTGAGGGGCAGAAGAGGGGAAGTGGGCTCCAGATCGGCACATGCCCTCGATGGTGCAGCATCCTCCCCCTGTGCAGGGTCAGGGGTGCACAGCAGGAGGAGGACCCTAGTGGGACCTTTAAAGTCAGAGCCAGGGCAGGGGCCCTGAGGGGTCAGCCTCAAGGACCATACTGCCCACGGATCTGGATTCAAACCCCACTTCTGCCTATTATCACGTGGTTTAGAGCAAGTTGCTTAACCTCTCTGAACCTCAGTTTACTCATCTGTAACACAGGGATGGAAACAGCACGTAACCTCATAGAGACCCTGGAGGGCTTCAGAGAAATCAGGTACAGAAAGTTTTGGATGCCTGGCACACCGGGAGCCCCCAGCAAGTATGATCTCTTGCTATTTTCTCAATTCCCTCGGGTGGATGTGTTTCTTGGCCATAAAGACAAGGATCAGATTTGTCCAATTCACCACCGTTCACCCAGCGCCTGCCTCAGTGTCTTGCACACAGTTGACTCAATAAGTATTTGTGGATTTCCAGGGTTCTGGGTACAGCAGTGAATAAAAACGTAAAACAGTCAAATCCCCTTTGTCTGATGCTTTCCTTTTAGTGGAGAGATTGACAAACAAATAAGCACCAAATATAGAATGTGGCCGGAGGCTGTGAGTGCTCGGGTGAAACATAAAACAGGGAAATGAGACGAGATGGTCAGAGAAGGCTCTGTGACGAGGTGAATGAGTGAGTGAATGAATGAATGAATGAGTGAGTGAATATTAACTGTCTGAGAGCAGAGACTGGGTCTTCGCTGTGTTGCTAGCCTCTTGCATTGTGCCTGACACACAGTGGATGCTCACGAGGTTTGTCCCATGGATGAATACAGATCTGCTGGTATAAACTTTGACCAGGGATGGAACCTGCACCACCCTGCAGTGGCCTTGGAACCCTGCCCGATGTTCTCCAGGCCCGGGAATTCCATGACTTATTTGGCAGTCGTCTCCCTGTTAAGAAAGCTTTCAAATGTCACTTTGTATGCCATGACAACTTCTGCTTCCACGGCACTTCCTCCTTCTGCCATGACATAGCCTGAGCCCTTGGCATCATCCCCACCACTTCATCTTTGGGTTTCTGCTTGAATACTCCCAGAGATGGGGAGCTCACCACCCTGAGGAACAATTCCAGGCTCGTGCTGTGGTGACATGTCTCTCCCTGCTGCTTCTAGGTCTGCTGTGGACTGAATGTTTGTGTCTCCCTAAAATTTGTAGTTGATGATTCGTATATTGGTCCCCAATGTGATGGTCTTTGGAGGTGGGGCCTTTGGGAGGTGATTAGGTCATGGAATTAGTACCCTTATGAGAAAAGAGACATGAGAGAGATGATCTCTCTATCTGCCATGTGAGGACACAGCGAGAAGATGGCCACCTGCGAATCAGAAAGGCGGATCTCACCAGTCAGCAAATCTGTGAGAACCTTGACCTTGGACTTCCCAGCCTCCAGAACTGTGCAAAATAAATGGTTATTGTTTAAGCCATCCAGTCTATGGCATTTCCATTATTGCAGCCCAAACGGACTAGGACAAGTTCCCTCCCACAGGGCCCACTGAGTGTCATCCCTTTTACGTGGGACTTGTGAAGGAAAGGTGGTGTTCCCACCGTGACTTCTCTTCTCCAGTCCAACTAGTCCCAGTTCCATACTGGGCCACCTCTTCTGGCCTCTCGTAATCCTGTTCTCTTCAGTTGGGACCTCAGAATTGGACACATCCACCTGAGTGTCACAGCTGGAGCAGACATTGGACATCTGTCATGTCCAGCTATATTAGTCCGCTCGTGCTACCATAAGAAAATATTGGCTGGCTTAAACATCGGAAATGTATTTTCTCACCATTCTGGAGGGTGAAAGTCCTAGATCAAGGTGTTGGCAGGGTTGGTTCCTTCTGAGGCTTCTCTCCTTCACGATAGATGGTCGTCATCTCCTAACTGTGTCTTCACATGGCCTTCTCTCTGTACGTGTCTGTGTCCTAATTTCCTCTTCTTATAAGAACACCAGTCATGGTGGATGGAGGCCCACCCATATGAGCTCATCTGAATGTGATTACCTCTGTAAACATCCTGTCTTCAAGTATGGCCACCCTCTGAGGTGCTGGAGGTTAGGACTTCAACCTAAGGTGTGGATTTGGGAATAGGACACAATTCAGGCCATACACCAGCCAACCATCTCCTTTCTCAGATGGGGAAACTGAGGCCCTGAGTAGGGAAGGGTCTTGACCAAGGCCCCAGGTCTGTGTTGGAGCCTAGAAGGGACCCAGTTCTCTCCCTCTCAGCACACTGTTCTCATGTCTCCATCCCGTGTGACCAGTGTTTTCTGAAACCCACCTGCCGCTCTCACACTTAGCCGGTTCCTCCTCTCTTTACTGCTGTCTTCCCCGATCCGTCCCTCCAGGACCTCAGGAAAAGGCTGGAACCAACCTGTTGCTGCGTGGGTGTCGGCTCTGCCCACTCCCTGGCTCCTGCCAAGCTGCGGTGTGTGGTGACCCCGGAAACAGTGGGCTGGAGGCCAGGGAACACGCTGCCCTGATTTATTTTTTTCTTAAAAAAAAATTAACTAGGACATACAAAATTATTCTGGGTTTGTTCAGGCTGGGAAGCCTATAACTTGGCTTCACAAAACACTGAAATAACAGGGGAGCTCAGTCACAGGAAAGTGCAGGAAGGAGACACTTTATAATGGCAACAGCTGGGCTCTGGAGCCCAGAGAGCTGGGCCCCATCATCTGTGCTCATCACTTGCCAGCTGGGAGACCCTGGAAAGGTCACTGTCAGCCTCAGTTTGCTCATCCTATAAAAATGGAGCTGATAACCCATTGTCTGTATGTTGCTGAGGTTATGCCTTGGGTTAGCATATAGGTACAGAACTTGGCACAATATTTGGCATCTAGCAGCTGCTCAGTAAATGGTTCTTAATGAAAATGGAAATTCTGTTTGTCATTATCCTTAGTCCTCACATTAAACTGTGTTCGCTCCCTATTTCCTCAAGGGTGGTCCTTCCTTAGAGACACAGTTAACAGGATAAGGAAAGTTATCTTAGACAGGAAAGTGAGGGCCAGAGATTGTGTCTGCACTCATTCATGCATTTGTCCACTTAACCTGATTAACAACTATCTACTGATTCCGAGATATTATGTTTAGAGACTAAGGATACAGAGATAAGAAAATAAGGTCCCTGCTTTCAAGAATTGTATAGTTTTGCTGAGAAGAGAGAATACAATGAGAGACATTAAATGAAGTAAAGATACAAAAACTGAAGCGTGTGCAAGCTATAGAGATGGAGAATAAATTAATTGACCATGAGGATGGGAAAATACAGGACATTGGCAAAGGCTTCCTGGAATTGGGTTGACATTTGAACATGGGATTGAAATATGTATAGGAAATTTCAGATGGAAACGATCCAGAAGGGTATCGCAGACTGAGGGAACGACATGAAGAACCTAGACATGGCGGCGTGAACCAGTATAATTTCAGAGAAACGACAAGCAGAGTGTAGTTGCTGGCGTATAAACTGTGGTACAGAAGTAGTCAGGGGAGAGGAGGCTGGGGAGATTGTCCGGGCTCAGATCATGGGAGCCTTGGGTGGTGCGATCAGGAACTTGGGTGAGCATATTAGGGGTCCAGGAGGAAATGATGCCATCAGACGTGTTTTACAGAGACTATTTCTGCACCAGAGTGGAAGTTGGATTGGAGGTGGGCAAGGTTGAGAAGGATGGTTATCTTGATGGATCAGCTGAGCATGGTTGTAGAGTTCAACTCAAGTAGCGTAGGGGGCATGACAGGAAAAATGCTAGAAATATGGAGGTGGAAGCGGTAGATGCGGTGACCTAAGGGAAGTGAGAGGTGAGCGAGAAGGAGGAGTTGGGGAATGAACCTGTTTTGATTCAGATGACAAGTTCGGTGATGTTGCCATTTCCTACAACAGGCTAGGGGCAGGTCTAGGGGGAAAATCATAAATGTTGGGACATGTCAAGTTTGGGGGGTTTATGAGACATCCAAGGTGGAGAGAACCTATGGTTGGAACCTTTTTCAAGATGGAGAACCCAGGAGAAAGACGAGACTGTGGGTCAGATTTGGCGAGGTTGGGCATAGACATGATCAGATTTGGTGCCGGTAGACTATCTAAGTGGGAAAGTCCAGGAGGCTGTAGGATTTATGAGTCTGGAGCTCAGCAGGGTGATGGAGACTAACAAGAGAGATTGGAATTCATCATGTAAGGATTGTGATTAAAGGCGTAGGAGAGAAAGAAGTTGTTTAGAATTACGGAGACTGAGTATTCCAGGAAACCCCAGCTACTTACAGAGTGTTGAAAGTAAGAGAATCCTGGTGGGGGCTTTGTTGTGCAAGGGAGTCCATTCTGAGAGTGGGAGATGCTGCAGGGCCCCGGTTGAGGGGGTACATGCTGGACGCCATGGTTGCAGGTGACCAGTTCCTCAAGTGTGGGACCTTTGTAGCAGTTGCACCTTGGAAAGATGCCCAGCCCCCCCGCCCCCCAGGAGAGAGCCTGGCTTAAGCCCCACGGTACGTCAGGCCCTGTCAGACTAGGGTCATAGCAGAGAGGTCAAGGACAGGAAGGTTGAGTAAATCCTTGAGGTAGGAGCCCTATAGTAGCGTCAGAAAGTTCACAGCTGATGAGACAGCCCAAAGCTCGTCTCAGACACAGGAAACAGGTCACCAACAGAACTTATTCTAGACCCTTCTGTCTGGTGGGTCTGGGGGCTCTGGGCTGCTCAATGTTCTGTTTGGGATTGGCTCAGGAGTTGAGATGGGCTGAGCCTGCAAGAGAAGCCGAGTACAGCTCCAGCTGAGTGGGCCTGGCGAAGGCAAGGTGACCACGTTTCGTTGGGTCTTGGCATCTCGTCAAGGGAGGGGACTGGCCTAGGATGATCTCAGAGGCCTGTCACAGCTCCACTGTTCAATAGACTCTCTCTCCTCTTTTTCCTAAGGAGGTTGCAGTTGACTTGAGGGCAGGGGCAGTCCTGGGTATCTTTGTGACTCCAGTCCTCCTTCAACTCTTGGTAGCTGTGTGACTTTGGGCAAGTTATTTAACTTTAACTCTATCCTAGGGACAACATGCTTACCATTGGTCATTGTGAGGATTAAAGGAGAAGCGTCTGTGAGTACCTCTATCAGGATGTTTTCAGCTGACCAGACGTCACAAACTTTTTCTATTTTAAAGGGCTAGAAAGTAAGCAAATATTTTAGACTTTGTGGGCCACAGTTTCTGTCACGACTATTCAACTCTATCAGTGTAGCATCAAAGTAGCCACAGACCACCCATAAATGAGTGGGCGTGGCCGACTTCCAGTATATAACTTTATTTATGGAAACATGGGGCAGGCTGAATTTGCTGGGTTTGGCCCACGGGCTGTAGTTTGCTGACCCCTGAATTGGACCAGTCAGCCTAACGCCCCCTTTCCTGAAGCTATGGGACCTCTTCCCTGCCCTCCCCCCATCTTTGAGTGAACAAAATCAGGATTCAGTTTGAGAGGAAGGATGCGGTAGGTGTCTGAGTAGTCCATTGGTACCCAGCATCGGGTCTGGTACAAATGGACACTGAGTTCCCTGCTTCCTGGGGGCAGATGAAGCCTCATGGATCTGTGATCAGTGGAGAAGGCACGTCCAGGAGAGGGAGGCTGGGAGCAATGCGCGTCCTGCAAACACAAGCACTGCTCCTTGAAACGGAGGGCCCGAGGGGCTCCGCTCGGCGCCAAGCTAATAAGCTTGTGAGTGGCGCGGGCTGCACTCCTCTGTGGGCACCGTGGAGAAATGTAATTATTTTGGGGAGCTCCATGCCCTCAGATGGGTCATCACAACTGTGTCCAAAGGCCTTCACAACATGCCTGTTTTTAATTGGTTACATGGAGGTTCAGAAGCCTGCACAGTTCAGAGCTGGCGTCTGAGGGATGAAGATGAAGCTTTCTGCCCTAAGATTCTGAGGCAGACGTAGCTGGGCTGAGCGAGTGAATATGGAACACGTTTTGTCTGCCTGCTGTGTTTCGTCTGCTGTCTGAGGCCTGGCCTGTGTGGTCATCGTGCTTTGGCACATCATGCAGGTATCTGTCGGGGTCACCCCCATCTTTGAGATTTAAGTAAAAGCTAGGACCTAACTAACTCTATTCCACATATGTGCATAGGCTGGGAATCCCAGTGAGTTATTTTTCATTCACCCAATATCTCTGTCACTTAGGGGGGCCAGGTGGGGAGATGGGCAGACATTTCTCTGTGTTCCTCTATGTCACCTAGCTCCGAGATTCCTGCTCCAATGAGCCCACCACCTCCGCCTTGCCTGCTCTCTCTGTTCCCCTCTCTGCTCTGAGCCAACAGAAATGTCCTATAAGCCCCTTGCCTTGATTTCTCTTGAAATCTCTCTCCTGGAGCATCTGTATGTAGAGTTGACTTTGCTGAGAGTCAAGGATATTAGCAGAGATGGGGAAGTAAATCATGCACTAAACAGTTAAAAACAGATATTAGCAATCTCTGTGTTTCTATAAATACATCTGCAAGAATTGCTCACTGGCCAAAACATCTTTGTTAGCCCCTGCCTCTCAGTGCCCATTGTATGATTCTGACTTTCTGTTCCTCTCTACCCCCCGTCTTCTCTCAGTGCCCTCTCAGCCCTGAGCCACATCCAAGCCATTATCCAGAAAATGTACCCCCCAAACCCCTCTCTGTGCCTGTCTCTCCACCTGTAATGTGGGCATAATCGCATAGGGCTGCAGGGAGGACTATAAGCAGTAATGCTGAAGAGACTTGGCCCAGGGCCTGGCTGGCACGGCGTGGTGAGGTGGGCCCTGCTGGGGACTACCTGCCCAGGACGCTTTTCATGCTGCTAGATTCTTTCTCCGTATGAAGTCGATCTTAAAGAACAAGTAGGGTTTCACCTGGTACACTGGTGTGGAGGCCGTTCTTGGCAAAAAGAACAGACTGGGCCAAAGCACAGAGGTATGATGGTGAGTGGTTTGTTCTAGAAATGAAACACAGATGAGTTTGGCTCAAGTGTAAATAATGTGGAGAAGCCACAAAAAAAGGTGATTAGAAAACAAGGGGAAATTGTGAAGGCCTTGCTAAAATTGTGGGCATGCTGAGAAGTTTGCATTTTATCCTATAGGAGTCAGAGTCCAGCCTGGAAGTGACACAGTCAGATTTTCTGCTTCGATGCATCCTTCTGTGTCTGTGTGGAAGGAGAGCAAATGGAGGCAAGGAGACCCACGATGGCACAGGGAAGGGGTGATGAGGGCCTCAAGGAGGAAATAGGAGTTCATGGTAAAAAGTTAGGGAGAAGATGTTCTTCATGGTAAACCGAAGGCTTCTACAAGATGGTGGTACCAAGGCCAAGTCTTGGCAGAGTGAGATGGTGGTGCGGTGGGCCGAGTTGTAGCAGGGCAAGATGGTGATGCCAAAGCTAAATTTAACAGGGCAAGATGGAAGGCTTTGCCAGGTTTTGGTAGGATAATAAGAACCTGGCAGGATCTGGAAGGGGGTGAGGTCCGATTTGGGAGGTAACACATTATGTATCAGGCATCATGAGTTTCTATGACTGACTGAGTCCTGAGTCTCTGCCGTCTGCAAAATGGGATGATTTTATGTGTCAAGGCAATCACCCACTCAATGCCCACAACCTGCACCAGTGGTTGTCAGCCTGGGCTGCATGTTTAAATCACCTAGAGCTTTTGGAAAGCAAAGACCAGGTCCCACCTTAGCCCATTTGAATCTGACCTCTCTGTGGGTAGGTCTTTCATCCTTCTGCTTATTCATTTATTTTTCAAATGTTACCCAGGCAGTTCTAATGCGCAGCCACAGTGGAGGACTACTGATGAGAGGGAATGTGGGTGGAGAGGAAGTTCTCGAAGTAACAAGTGGATAGAGGGGCCTCATCAGGTGTGGACGGAGGTACTGATAAGTTGCGAATGTTTTGAAGCTTCACCAGGCACCGGCATTCATTTGTCTTCTCATTTGCTGTAAACAACAGCAGCTCGTGGATTCATGAAACTTCCCTCTTCCGCTCGGTGCTGAATGTAATTTCAGGGACTCTAGCTCTGAGCAAGCGGGGCTGTCAGGATATGTTCGCTTTTCTTCTGGAAGATCAAGTTCCAGCTACTCCTTTGAGTAGAGTGTGAGCTGCTTTTTGCTCTCAGAATTAGGTGGGGTGAGAGAGTCCGGGAGAAGTAACTGGATCGTGAACAATTTGGGTCAATTTCAGACTGGAAAGTGGCTTCGGCTGGTGGGCAGCAGTGAGCTAGATGTCCTGGGTTTTGGTGACACTGTGACCTCGGGCAAATTACGTAATCTCCCTGAGCCTCAGTTGCTTTGTCTGTAAAACAGGCGGGTAAGGCCATTCCCATAAGACAAGGCCAGCATTCAGTGATGATGCTCTTTACCTGTGTTTGGCTCAGATAATCTTTGCATCAGCCTGTGCATATAGGCGTTACCACACCCACTTTAACAAATGAATAAACTGATGTCTGAGAGCTCAGTAACTTGTCTGAGATCACATATCTGGTAAGTGATAGAACCAGGAAAATAACCTCGGCATTCAGACTCCAGAGCCCACAGTCTTTGTCTCCAGATATATAAGTGTGCTGTGGAACCTGGAACTATACAAATCCAACCATATATATATATATTTTAAGGATATTGTACTTTCCAAATCGACAACTCAACTATTGGTTGGAAGTGAACTCTTGTGGGTTCATTAGAAATCGTAGCAGGCATTTATTCATTTTTTATTTCATTCGTTCATTCAACATGTAGTTCCAGAAGGGAGCTAAGTTTGTCCAAAGCTGGCCACCATAGGTGCTGTGGGGATAAGGGGAGTGGTCTTTTCTGGGGCGCTGAGAAGGCGAGATTGGGGTTGGCCTAGGGAGACACTTAATTTTGGCACTCTTCATGGCACAGGCCTGAGCTGGCCCCCGCGTCCTTACATATGTTGTGATAAATCCACAGTGACAGGCCAGACCATTAGAGCAGTGGGAAGCCCATTACATCATGCTGCGTCAGTGATCCAAGGATTATAGATGAGCCGAGAGGACACAGGGGCCCAGAGGGACTTGTAGCATCATCCATCACCTCCGGGCAATGCAGCCGCGTCGTGGTGGGCACTCAGCCGCTCTTTAATTCACGGGCCATCAGACCAGGGTCAGACCAACCACGGGGATGTGCAGAGTCCTGGACAGCCTGTCACCGATCAGTGAGAAGTCTGCCTTTCGTCTCTGTTCTGATCTCAGGCATGTTTTTAAGGCACCTGTGTGTTGATTTATTCTTTCAACTCACTCAACAAATACAGACTGAGCCTGCTGGGTGCTAGGAGACAAGATGAATGAGACCCCGGTCCCTGCCCTCAGGGAGTCCAGGATGGAGGAGAAAAATGAGCCTGCCCACAGACAGGCATCACCTTGAGGGCCTCGCCTTCACGGTTAGAATAATGTTAAGGAGGAGCCCTCCCTCTCAGCTGAGTTCTGAGACGTCCGAGGGTGCCCACAGCGAGGGCAGCCAAATTCTGTGATTTCATATTTTTGGTTTCCCAGGGTTAAGGAGAAAAATGTCTAATAGAAAAAGTTAGACAGATCCCGGGTCAAATTCCCGTCACATCAGCTGTGTGATCTTGAGCTTGAATGAGCTACCCAATCTCTCTGAGCCTCAGTTTCCCCAACAATCTGTAATCTGTGCAGTCTGGTGCATAGAAGTGACTCCAGCTTCTTTAAGATTTCTATAGCTTCTATAATCTTGAGGTCAATGGAGAAATGTTATAGGCCTTCCCCTCCCCCAACTCACCCCTTGGCTTCTTGTCCCTGGTTGTGGATTACCTTGGTTTACCCCACCTGCTACTTCTCAGGGGCACTTTAAGCCTTGTAGTTCTATCTTGTTATAATTCAGTCTTCCTGAAACTTCCTCTTCAGTCCTTAGCTCTCATCACTTTTTGCATCTCCAACCCTTGGCTACTTCCTACACTCACACCCTAACACTTCTCTTGGCAATCCAAGACACTTCTCCAAGGTCATGGGATCTAGATATCCTTAAAAATGAGGTTCCAGGATTCCTGGGGGCAATGGATTCAGGGTCAACTGATGCTTCCACAGCGCGTAACACAGTGTCTCACATAGAATAGCCGCTCGGGATATTGGTTCAAGGACTGAATGCATCACATCCATTCCCCTCATTCTGGCATTTTGATATAGTGGTAACTGAGATTCAGAGAGGCTGGATGACTTACCTGAGGTCACACAGCTAGTCTGCAGCAGTGCTTGATCCCAGGCTGCATGATGCCGTGTGTGTGTGTGCAATATGGGGCATTTCCTCTGGGCTGGAGGATACGCTAGTCCTTCTCCAGGATCACACACTGAGCCTCACAATGGCCTGTGTAGAAGGAACCTTGGCTTTCCCTGCTTTGCAGATGAGGAGGAAGAGTCTTGGGAACTAAAATTCAGGAACTTGCCTTCAAATCCCAGAGCTGGGGAACTGGGAGAGCCAGGGTTCTGACCATGTCTGTCTGACTGGAGAGACTTCATTCTTAACTGCCATGTCTCGTTTCCTTCCCGACACCCAACTCTGTGAGGTGCTGAGCAGTCTGTGACAGCCAGGGTGGTTCAGAAGAAGACAAGAAAGAAGCCATTCAAGGCACTCAAGGTGAGTTGAGTGTTTAAATACAGTCTTTCAAGACAGCATGATGCTGAGAGTGTTCATGCCAGAGTAAACCACTGAAATCAGGGAGTTTGGATAAAATGAGCCTATTAATCTTTGTGCCTCATCTGGGGATGAAAGTGGTCTTTTAAAATATCCTGACATTCAGGAAAAGAAAATAAACGAAGAAACAAGCAGTAACTCATGTTCAAGCCCGAAGCAGAGTCCTTGTTCCAGGGTTGTTGTTAGTAAAAGTGTTTCCATAAAAATTTCCAAAATTACAGACTTCTCAAAGATCTCCATTGAGCTACATTCAGGCTATTTTAAGACAGTCCCCCCACTGCCTCCAAAAGACGGAAAACCATTCAGAAGCATGAATCATACACCAATAACTTGTGATACATGAGAAGAACTGTTGCTGGTTTATAATTCAATTTCAGCCTGAAATGAAGTTTAATAATACATAGAGCGGCCTCGTTTTCCTCTTATTAAAGTGAAGGATGTGGCTTCAGGGAGAAATTAGCTAATTGAATAGAAATATTTCAGATATAAGGAAAATAAAGGACATGGGGTGCCCTTGTTAAGGGAGGAACAAACAGGAACTGAGCTGTCAGGAGAAATAAATCCATTTCCAGGTTGAGGAAACTGGAAGAAAGTACTTACAGAAGAGAACCTGTATTATAGCCCAAAAGACCCCAAAGGAGAATGAGCCAGGAAAAAAACACCCCTACTTTTCTTTTAAGTTGGACATTGGACAAGTCCAGCTCTGGTGGTATGACCTTTTCCCTTTTTGTCCCCCTGGAGTCCCAGTGCAGCTCCTTCAGCCATGTGTCACGTAAATGTTTCCAAATTGTTATCCCTTCTGCCTCCTGAATTGCTCTTCTCCATCAGTGGCCCTCCTGCCACCAACCAGCAGCCAAGACCTCACCCTCATCTTGCCTCTCACACTCTACCTCTTCCAGGTAACCATTAGTCTAGTTGGTTCTACTACCTAAGCAGCTCTCAGTCCTGCACCTACTGCCCTCTTCCCCGCATCCTCATCGCCCTGTTGCATACCTTCATTACATTCCACCTGGGCTCCTGCAGGAGCCTCCCGATTACATTCCGTTTCCCCTTATTCCAGTTTCTTCTTCACATTGCCAACTAAATGATCTTCCTAAAATCCTAACAGGACCTTGTCTTTTATCTGCTTAAAACTATTCAGCAGTTGGTTCTCCATCACTTGGAGAGACAGAGTCTAAACTCCCTAACTCAA